>NC_092049.1:35384681-35684681 GCF_003086295.3 Arachis hypogaea | reverse complement strand
AGCAATGGCCTCAATCACATGCATGTATGTATCTACATTCTATATTGGACATATAGATTGAAACAAAGTTAAGATTACAAGCATAGAAAAGAATGGCGAAACACACAGGAATGAAATTTATGGTTGAATGTAACCATACAATTAAGCTCAAAAACTCACGGGTTGTGTGTTCTTTGGCTCAAAAATCATATATCAGTTATGTATGTCATGCAAGTAGAAATCAATATTTTCCATTCAACTCAATGTGAATCTTAGAATGGCTTTTATAAAATTTAGTATTTTCCTTGAAAAAAAAGTGTTGTCAGATTAACCAACATTTATTGCTATATATATACAGTGTGTGGATTGTTGTGATTCTATTATACTAAAGTTTCTAGTTTACTCTTTATTTTTTAATTAAACCAATTTATCATATACTAAAAGGGTAAACTAAACTAATTAATCCATATTTTCTATATCACAACTTAATAAGCTAAAGGTGCAAACTAAACTAAATATCTAAGGTATATATATAAACCAAAATGTGAAATATGATATAGTAGACAGAAATACAGTAAAAGGAAAATGCACAAGTACTGAAAGACAAATAAGATAAAATAAAATAAAATACAGAAAATAAGCAAAATAGGATAAAGAGAGTTTGAAAGTGGTTCACCAAAAATAAAGTTCACCAGAGATGGAGACCTCCCCACACTTAAATAATAGCATCATCCTCAATTCTCTTTCAAACTGTGTGTGAAGAAGTGGCATCTCCGGAAGGGTGTGCTGCTGGTGTCTCGGTGGTGGCCTGAGGGTCTATGGTCTCTATGAGTGTCGGAGGGTCTGCCTGCTGAAGCGGAGGCTCTGTCTATAGAGGGACCTCTGGATCTGCTGGCTGTATCTAATATGGCTCCTCATGACGTGGTGCAGCCTGCTCAGGTCCTGCCTACTCAGCCTCTGTACGTGCCTCCTCCTCATGATCGTACGCCTCCGCATTAGATGGCTCTGATGGTGTGTCAGGCTCGGAGGGGATGTCATTGTCGGATCGGATCATCAACTTTAAGTGCTCATAGCGTCACTTATTGCGATGCTCCATACGATCCAAGCGTGCGAAGAGTCGGTGCACGAGGTGATAAATGGGCTCGGGAGCAGGTGAGGGTGCAGTAGTGGTGGCCAGGGCAGTAGGTGCTGAAGGGGAAGCAAAAGATGTGGCTGCCTCAGTGGAGGTAATGAGAAATGGAGGTTTGTAGCCCAAAGCCTAAAACTTCCTGCTGTGAGAGATTATCTTCTCGTAGTCTGTGGCGGTTGACTTTTCATCAGCAATCTCTCAGGGCACCTCAGCTCGGTGGCCCAACTGAGTGATCAAATATGGGAAAGGGAGGGTGCCTCTGACATGGACTCTGGCCATGTAATACCAGATAAAGCGAGGAAGATATAAGTCATTTCCCTCCATCACACACCAGATGAGGGTGATCATGGCAGCTGGCACCTCTGTCTCATGAGTGCTCGGCATCACGTAGTTACTCAAAATCTGCTGCCAAAGCTGAGCCTCATCATTCACATAAATGAGCTTAATTCCCTTTGGGGCCACTGTGGACTTGCTCATGACCCATGGGACAGTAGGATCAAGAGCTATGGTCCGCTTCACTGCGTCCCAGTCAAATCTCATGAATCTCATATCCTCTTCAGCCTTTTGGTAACCATCCGGTTGATCTGATTTAGGCTGGAGGTGGAGGATTTCTTCTATTGCTTCCTCAGTAACCAGAATCTGCTTGCCTCTGAGGTGCACTGCATCCAAGGACATTTTGAAGTAGTTGCAGTAGAATTCTCTGACCCAGGATGAGTTGACTTTAGTCAAGTTCCTTTCCAAGAAGAAACAGGCTCTCTGTTTAATTTGTTCTAAAGTGTACTGTTTGAGTTCTTCTGGAATTTTCAGGGTCTTTTCCAGGTATAGGTTTCTGAAAGTTTGAAAGACCGGATACTTCAGCTAATAGTATCTGTTGGCAAATTTTACTGGGTCAGTGGCAGGTACCAACTGATCAGCCTTTTCCTGCGGGGTAAAGTTCTTTTCCCGCCAGAAATTGTCATGGAGGATATCCAAAATAGAGGTAGAGGATTCTCCTCTTTTCCTTTTGCCTGTGGTTTCTTTGCCCTTTCCTTTACTTTTGGGTCAGACATCCTGAAAATTAGAAGTTCCAGGATACAGTTTAAAAATTAAAGTAAGAAAATAGGTAAGCAAATAGGATTTTATCAATATAATCATAGAGAGGCAAAAGAGGAATAAAGTGGCAATATAAGCATGAATTTAGTTAAATATATGTAAAATTTTAGATTGTATGCAAATTAAAAGTTGGAAAAGAAAAATGTACAATTCAAAATCTATGATGTGCGGAATTGTTGTTAATCAGGAAAGACAGTAATCATGCCTTGAAGTGGTTTTAAAGTGGTTAGTTGAAAGTGAGTAGAAAAGTTAGAAAGTTAAATTAGTTAAGAGTTAAAAATGAAGTAAAAGTAAGTGGCATGGTGTTTTGGTTCCTAATTAACTAAAATTGCACAAATTTGAATAACAAGTAACTCAAATTCAAGTAAAGATTGCAGATTATTGATGTTTAATCATAGAAAAGAATTGCAAATTCAAAGTGAAATCATCAATAATTTGATTTAATAAATTAAGGGAATCAGAAAGAATGAGAAAGCTAGCCCGTGCATTCATGAATTGCTTTGGTTGAAACCAAGTAGTGCAAACTTAAAATTTCCAAAACTAATTCATGAATGGTAGTTGAGTTGAAACAATTTGCTGAAAAAAAATTGGGCAGCATTTCGTCTAAAAATTGGACATTCCCAGGTAATAAATAGCAGCAAAAACAGTTCATATGATAATAAGGTAGTGCAGAAAGGAGTAACAAAGAGTAATTCGCATGAATTCAAAATAAACAAACTCAATTTGCATGAAAGAATTAGAAAAGAGCAGCATATGAACAGCATTATCATCACAGCAAATTCAAAATTACGAAACAGATAAAACAGGTAACAAGAATTGTGCAATTATCAGGCCTAAATCCACTAACCACATCCTAGCTACCTAACCACCTAAAATCCACTACGATCATGCATCTCTAACTATCCTAATTTGAACAAAATTTTGAAAAATATGCAACTAACTAACGGAAAGAGGAATCGTTGTTTGGTGGAACGTAGTGTGCAGAGGAACAAGAATTTGGGCTCAGAGAGATAGTGGTGATGTGGTAGTGATGGCTGGCGACGCGGCGGCGCTGGGAGGCGGCACGGCGGCGGTTCGGTGGAGGCAGGGTGGTGCGGCGGTCTTGGTGAAGAAAGGGGGGTTATGGGGGGAGGAGAGGAAGGGGGCGAGGAAGATGAGGGCTGTGGGGGCATGGTGGCCGGCGGGGGTGCAACGATGGTGATGGCAGTTCGGTGGTGGGGCTGGGAGGCAGTGAAGGGTTGAGGGTAGAAGGAAGGAAGAGTGAAGAAGAAGGGGAGGGAGGAGGGGGGTGCTGTGAGGGCGGCACGGTGGTAGGGGCGCGGCGCGGCGGGGCTGTGTGGTGGTGGCTGATCGGTGGTGGCAGAAGAGAAGAGGGAGAGTGCATAGGGGAAGGGGTGGGGGTTTTGGGACGCGAAAGGGGTAGGGTTCCGCGTCGAAGGGGGTTAGTGTATTTGAATCCACGCGTCGATCGCATGAGTGAGGCGAAAAGGAAATGACGCGAACGCGTTATTGACACGATCGCGTGATTGACACGATCGCGTGATTGTGGAAAAATGAAAGTGACGTGTAGCATGAAGCACGCATACGCGTTGCTCATAATTGTGCTAAACGCACAATTCCAGTGTCGTTTTGGTGCAACTCTCTGTTTCCTTTTAAGGGGCAATAATATTCACGCGACGCGTACGCGTCACCCACGCTTTCGCGTGGTGTATGTGAAGTGAAGGTGATGCGTTCGCATCGTTGACGCGTTCGCGTGGCCCAATTTGTGCCTAACGCATACCAGCCGCACGATTCCAGCCCAACTTTCTGGCCGTTGGATTGTTACGTCGATTTTGAGTCGACGCCCACGCGTGGTCCATGCGCACGCGTGGGGTGCTCTTTTTTTTCTTTTTTTATATATATGTAATATGCAGTATGCAATATGCCAGATGCAGTGCTAATATGGATGTTATGAATGATTCCAAGTTCAATAAAATAGGATAAAATAAAACTTAAAAACAAACAAAACAAAATAAAATTAAAATCGAAAAAGGAACGATCATACCATGGTGGGTTGTCTCCCACCTAACACTTTTAGTTAAAGTCCTTAAGTTGGACATTTTGATGAGCTCATTGTCATGGTGGCTTGTGTTTGAACTCATCCAGAAATCTCCACCAACTTTTGCAGTTCCAATATCCTCCGGGGTCCTAGACTAGGCATGTAAATCCTTTGAGTAAATTCAAACAGGTTTTCAGGCTCCCGGGGTGTTGAATGTCAGAATAGATTCCAGGATCCCAAACATTACTTTTGTAACCGCTTTCGCTTTTATCTACAGTGTTCCAACCGAGCAGTACGGAAATTGAATTTTCACTAAGATGACCAAATGTCTTCCAAGACCCATTCAATTGAACTCGAAACCAATCCTTGTACCTCAAATTGAAGCGTGGAGTTTTATTGAATCTTGCATACCAGCTCTGAGTATGAACCATTTCCCTTTTACTTTTAAAGCCGCAAAGAGCTCTAAGCTGGCCATCTGTTTCAAGCAAACCATATTCATGTGAAAAAATAAAGATAAAGGCTAAGGATTTTACCCACTTGAAATTTGTATTGGGTGGTAATGGCCTTGGAATAGGTGTTTCCAATAGTTTTGCAAGCTCTACTCCCTTGTATTCTTCTGTGAGTTCCTCCACTTCCTTGCAAACTTCTTCGACTGCAACCATGTCTTGATCAAAGTCTTCGGTATCTTCCTCATCACTCAAGTCATAAATTAGAGGTTAGGAAAAGTCTACCTCCGTATCATCTTCGTATTTACTTGGGGAAGATTCTTCAATCTCAAGGAATTCACTTGTGGATGCAAGTTCATTACTAGGAGAACTTGACTCGTAATTATCATTATCAAGGAAACTCGCTTCTTGAGTTGTTCCGTCCAGTTCTTCATAAGATACATTCTTTGGGGGTTGTGCACTATCCTCCTTAGCATCAATTACAAATTTTTTGACGGAACTCTCCACAATTCTGGATTCCCATGGAGGTTCAACATCTCCTAAGTCTTCAACCAATTCTCCTTCGATAATTTCGGCTTCCTCCACTTGTTCCAGTACAAAGTGATGCTCCCTAATGTCCATCGGAGTTTCTAGTATCTCCTTCATGCTACGTTCTGCATTAGATTGTCCACATGAAGCCATGGGGGTTCCTTGAGTGTCCGAACGTCTGGGAGGTAATCGATTGATCACTTGCTCCAGTTGGTGAAGGGTTGCATGAAATTTATCCACTGTTTCCTTGAGACGTTCCTGTGATTCTCGGGTTGATGGATATAGACATGGTGCATAGGGAAGTGGTGGTTCTTGGGAGTAATTGGATTGGGATTGGGGTGGGTAAGGGTTAGGGTCATATGGAGGTGAATGTTGGTAGGGGGCTTGTGAGTGTGGTGGTTCATAGCTATGTTGATGAGGTGGCTTATAGGCATATGATGGGGCTTGTTGGTAACCATAAGGGGGTCCACCATATCTATCATCTTGGTACACACCTCGGAATGGCTCTTGACCGTAGTAATTTGATGGGTGATGGTTGTCACGAAGGGATCCACCATAACTATTGTCTCGACATGCATTGTTGAATGGTCGTCGTCCATGGTACTTTGGAAGGTGTTGTTGCCTAAAGGGTTGATCAGATCCTCGTGACTTTGTCCATCTCTGATTGTTTTGACCTTGATACATGTTCCTGTTATAGCTTCCATTCCTTTCAACAATATTAGAACCAAACTCAAAGCGATAGGGATGAGAACTCATAGTAGCTAATAAAAATTAAAAACGAAAATAAAAACAAATAAACAGGTAAAAGAAAATATTTACAATAACCAATAATAAGGCACACGTTTGCAATTCTCCAGCAACGGCGCCATTTTGACAAACTGAACTCTCGCGCGATCTAGAATTTTCACAAATAAATTTCCGTTGTAAGTATAGCTTCTAGACCGACAAGAATTCCTTTCATACAAAAGTTTTGGTTGTCACAAGTAACAAAACCCAATAAAATTTATAATCGAAGTATTTAAACCTCGGGTCGACTTCTCAAGGAATTGCAGGGAGGTATGATTTATTATTGGTTATGGAAAAGTATAGTTGGGTTTTTGAAATAAGGAACAAGTAATTTAAATTGGCAAGAAATTAAATTAATAACTAGAAAAACTCTTGGCAAGGTATGAGAACTAGAAATCCTATCCTAGTTATCCTTTATCAGGTGTGATGAGAATTGTTTATTGCTCCCACTTAGTTAACCCTTACTAAATAAAGGAAAGTCAAGTGGACCAATCAATTTGATCCTCAAGTCCTAGTCAACTCCTGTGGAAAGACTAGCTTTAGAGCGATCCAAATCAATCAGCGAGAATTCCAATTTTCAATCAACTGCTGAGTCTGATAACTCAAGTGTTACCAATTACTTAACCAAAATCAAAAGGAGAAAAATCTAAATTAAATTGAAAGCATTATAAATAGAATAAAATAATCATAAATCTGAAATACCTCAAATCATATTAAATAGAATATTCAAATCTAACATGGAAAGATTCATTGCCAATTTGGCAACATAAATAATTAACAAGTAAAAGCATTAGAGTATCTAAAAGTAATAGAGTAAATAAAAGTAGAAGAGAAACATAAATTAAAGGAACATTGAACCTGGAATTGGAGAAATAACCATAAACTGAGAGGAATCCTAATCGTAAAAATCTAAATCCTAAATCCTAAATCCTAAGAGAGAGGAGAGAGCCTCTCTCTCTCTCTCTAAAACTACATCTAAAACCAAAAATTGTGAATATTGAATGTTGTATGTGTTGTCTTTGTTGATTCCTCCATTTTCTGGCTTATATTCTGTGTTTCTGCTTTGGATTTGGGCCGAAAAAAGGGTCCAAAAATCGCTGAGGGCGTTTTCTGCAAATTCCTGCACGTGGCGTCTGTCACGCATGCGCGTGGGTCACGCGTTCGCGTGGTTTGGATTTTTTCCTTGTCATGCGTACACGTCAGTCACGCGTACGCGTCATTTGCGTTTTGCTCAAGGCACGCGTCCGCGTCGTCCACGATTACGCATCGTTGCCATTTCGTGCTAGGCACGCGTGTGCGTCGTCTACGCGTGCGCGTCGCTGCCTTTTCTTCGAAACTCCATTTTTGTGCTTTCCTTCCATTTTTGTATGTTTCCTTTCTGTCCTCTAAGCCACTCCTGCCCTATGAAGCCTGAAAATACTTAACGCACATATCACGGCATCGAATGGTAGTAAAGCATAATTAAATTTAATATTTTTAAAGCATAGGAAACATGTTTTCACATATATCATAGAATAAGGAAGGAATAGTAAAACCATGCGATTTACATAAATAAGTGGGTGAAGAATTGATAAAAACACTTAAATTGAGCACAAGATACATCATAAAATATGGGTTTATCGCTGTTCTCATTATAAATTCTTAATCGGCAATTTTTCGCCCGTCAATTTTTGGTGCCGTTACCGGGGAGTTGCAACAGTATGCTAAATTATTGGTTGGTGTAAATATTTTTATATTTGCATCTATGCATTTTTATTCAATTTTTATTTTAAATTTTTCTTAATATATTTTATTTTATTACCATGAGCTGTATCTTTCTTTCATTGAATGACGCGTTCAATACCTGATCCGAGCTTAGCCGCATTTGATCCTGAAATTGAAAGAACTATTTCACGTATTAGGCGAGCTCGGCGTCGGTTAGCCTCTGAAGGTGGTGAAGTGGTTACTACCAATTCACCAGTCCTATCTAAGGACAAATCTGAAGCGCCATTTGAGGGAGAAACAAGCTCCTCTTCTACTAATTCTGTTGATTTACGTGCAGATAATATGGCGGAGCCCAGAAGGATTACTCTCCAAGAAGCAGGAGCTCCAGACTTTACACTGCAACCGTATCAAGCGCGTCATCCAAATCTTACTGTAGATTTTGAACTGAAGACTGCGCTAATCAATCTACTGCCTAAGTTTCATGGCTTACCTGCTCAAGAGCCTATCAAGCACCTCAGATATTTCCAGACAGCCTGCTCAACTACTTGGCATCATGGTGCAGATGAGACTACTATTTGGTTATATGCCATCCTGTTTTCTCTTGAGGGAAAGGCAAGGGAGTGGTTCTACACTCAACCTGAAGAAGTTGTTACTAATTGGGATCTGATCAGAAGGGAATTCCTAGACAAGTACTTTCCAGCTGAAGTTACAGATAGACTAAGAAAAGAAATTTCCTGCATTATCCAAGGCGAGTCAGAGACTCTTTACGAGTATTGAAAATGCTTCAGGAATCTCCTAGACTCATGTCCCACCACGAGATTGACCAGTTGGTGTTGATTAGCTATTTCACACAAGGCATGAAGCCTCAAGACAAAACTATATTAGATGCTGCAAGTAATGGTTCTCTGACTAAGTACAAGACGGCGACAGAAGCATGGCAATTGATCGCCGATCTAGCTGAGTCTACCCGGAATGCCAGGCACAGGAATAACCATCCCAAGGCTATTGCGGAGGTTTCCTCTAGTAGTGAGACTGCTGCTCTCATAAAGACCCTGGGAGAGATGACTAATATACTGAAGCAGCTCTAGTTGAATCAACAGCAACCTCAGCCTCCTCCACAACAACAATGTCAACAGTTGGTTCCTCAAAGAGTGTGTGGAATATGTGCCTGCTATTTCCACTACACTGACGAATGTCCTCAACTCCAATAAAAAGACAACACCTTGGCAGCTACTAATAATTACTACAACCGTACGAATCAAGGGTACTATCAACAAGGTGGTAATTATAACCAAGGTGGAAACTATAATCAGGGTTGGCAAGACAACTCTAACCAAGGGTGGAGAGACAATTCCAACAAAGGATGGAGGGACAACTATAATCAAGGAGGCAGAGACAACGGTGAAAATCAGAGGTGGAACAACAACAACAATCAGCAAAACCGGTATCAACAGAACCCTCCCTACCAACAGCAGAACCAAGGCCAGCCTTACCGAGCACCTCACCAAAGGCAAGCCCAAGCGCCTCAAAACAACCAACAGCAAGCCCCTTAAATTACTTACCCTCCTTCCTCCTCTAATGATGAGATGCTTTGCTCTATTGCGCAAGGACAAAAAGACATTTAGAATACAATTAACTCTATACCATAAACGGTCTTAACTCCACTCTACAAGCACTCATATCTCGCTTGGAACCACCTTCTACTCCCAACAATCAACCTTCAAGCTCTAGTGCACTCCCTTCTCAACCTCTACCCAACCCCAAGGGTGGAATCAATGCCATCACTTTGAGATCCGGAACCACATTGCAAGAGAGGAGTCATGAAGAGCCAAGCTCAAAAGAAGACATTCAAGTTGAAGACATTGTTGAGGTAGAGGATGCTGAAGAAGAGGAGAAAGTACAAGATAAGGTTGAAGAAGAAGTGGCTCAACCAAGGAATGGAGTACCAAAGGAAGATGAAGTTACAAGAGAAGCCATTCCCATTCCTTTTCTACACCTTGCTAGGAAATCTAGAAAACAGATGGAGCTAGACCCCAAGATGGTGGAGATCTTCAAAAAGGTTGAGGTAACTATTCCCCTTTTTGATGCCATTCACCAGGTACCTAAGTATGCTAAATTTCTAAAAGATTTATGCATGAATGAAGATAAAATATATGATTTAGAAACTATTCCTCTAGGTAGCTCTATTTCTGCTTTAATGGGTGCTATACCAGAAAAATGTGGTGATCCGGGTCCATGCATGGTTACTATTACTATAGAGGGTGTACAATTTTTTTACTGCATGTGTGATTTAGGTGCATGTGTTAGTATTATGCCATTATCTGTATATGATGCCTTGAGGCTCCCTCCCATAAAAAGGTCGGCAGCACGTTTTGTTTTGGTAGATAAGAGCATAATCTCGGTGGTTGGAATTGCTGAAGATGTGCTGGTGAGCATTAAGGGGTTGACATTCCCTATTGACTTCTACATTTTGGAGATGCCCCCTAATGACTCAGAAAGACCATCATCCATCCTGCTTAGAAGGCTATTTCTGAAGACTTCGAGGTTCAAATTGGATGCCTTCTCAGGAACTTACTCTTTTGAGATAGATGGCAGAGCAATGAGCTTCAACCTGGACGAAGCTATGAAGCACCCTCCAGAAGATCACTCCATCTTCCAGTGCGACATCATTGATGAGACAGTGGCTGCAGTTCACCAAGAAGAAGTAGAAGAGATGCACATGGAGCAAGGTGCAAGTGTGGGGTGATGGGTGGAAAACGATCCAACACAAAAATCACTGGCAAGTATACCGGGTCGAATCAAGTAATAATAACTCACGTGAGTGAGGTCGATCCCACAGGGATTGAAGGATTGAGCAATTTTAGTTTAGTGGTTGATTTAGTTAAGCGAACAAAAGTTGATTTGAGTGATGTATCCAACAGAAGCTAAATTGCATGAAATTAAAGGGAGAGGGATAATTGACAAGAATTTAAAGTGCAGAAGAATTAAAAGAGCTAAATCTTAAAGTGCAAGTAATGTAAATTGCAGAAACTTAGATTGCAAGAAATGTAAATGACTGAAGCTTAAAGTGCAAGAAATGTAAATTACTTGAATTATAAAAGGAATTGAGAATTGGGATTGCAGAAATTAAACAAGAGAAAGTAAAATTGCAATGGACAGAAGAGTAAAAGATGAAATAAACTGAAGTAAATCTCAAATAGAAAAGTAATTTGGCTTGAAGAAGCCTCAGCAAATGAATAGAAAGGAAAATGCAAGATCTCAGGGGTCAAGAGACTAGAGAACAAAGTTTAGATCTCACTACCTTCCTTGATCCAATTCAGAAAACAATTGCAGATAAAATGAAAAATGGAAATCAGTAAAGAAATTTGAATTATGCAAGAAAGGAACAAAGAGATCTCAAGGGTGAGGTTGAGACAGAATTTCCTCAACTCTTCACTATCAAGACTCAAGCAAGCTTTGCAGTAAAGAAATAGAAAACCCAGAGAGGGAGAGAACTCAATTCTCCTTCCAATTCTCCAAGATCCAAAATCAAAGTTACAGAATGAAAATTCTAAAAGAGGTAAAACGCTCAAAGTAAAAGTTTCCGGTCCCTTCTAAATTAAACTAACTTCCATTTATACACTTCCTTCTATTGATCATTAAGCCTTGAATTTGGGCTTTAGCCTTGATGGAATTGGATTGAAGATAGCCTCAGTTGATTGCTCTTGGACTTGAGAAGAAATCCGTTTGCAATTTGGACTTTGGAGCATTCACGTTTGAGTCAAAGTTTGAGGCAAACGTTGACTCAAACGTTTGCATGTTAGCATTATGCAGAACGGTGCCTTTCTGTCACTCACGTTTGAGTTCATGTTTGAGGTCAAATGTGAGCTCAAACGTGCTCCCTCCAAGGCAATTTTTGTAGCCAACGTTTGACCTCACGTTTGGAGCAAACGTTGGCGCAAACGTTAGTCCTCCTGGGTGTGTTATTGTGCCAACGTTTGACCTCAAGTTTGAGGCAAACGTTGGCGCAAACGTTGGCATTCTCCTGGGTTCTTCTTAAGCCAACGTTTGACCTCATGTTTGAGGCAAATGTTGGCTCAAACGTGAGCTCTTCCCAGGGTGGCTTTGCTATCTTCATTTCCATTGCTGCCATCCCCTTTCTTCATCCTTCCTCCAAGCCTTTTGGTCACCTGTCATCAATCAACAAATGCATCAAAGCTATGCTAAAATCATGAGACTTCTTCTCATCCTTGACATATAAGCAATTATAGCACAAAACCTCATGAAAATGCATCAATTTACTCATGGTTGATTGAATCCAAATACATATGAATTTCTACCCAAATGGCTTACTTGTAACTCAAGAAAGTATATAAAATCTATTAAAAACAAAGGAAAAAGACTAGTAAAACTAGCATAAGATGACTTGTCATCACAACACCAAACTTAAACCTTGCTTGTCCCCAAGCAAGAAAAGAATTATGCTCAAAGGTTCTTTCAATTAGAAGTGGATTGAAGAATAACTTGTACTATCCTGTGAGTGAAGTGATTAAGTGACATGGGGTGAACTCTAAATTATATGCTCATGCAAGGGCTTTAGTGCTTACTAGTCCCTACATCTTGGAAGTCTTAGGTCCTAGGACTTTCGTCTAAATGATATCATGGAGATCTCTCTATAGGTAATCACCTTGAAGCAGCTTATAATTTTTGTGTTTTGGCCTTAACTCTAAGTGTCATGTCTCAAAGTGGCTCTTTAGATAAGCTTTCAATCAATACTCCTAAACCAGTTGGTTTTAAGGTATTAGGTGTTAAAGCACCCCTAAGGATTTACTTGCTCAAGCCTCTCTCTTTGACACAATTCGACCACAAGCATTTACTAGGATAATAACTCTTTGAGTTTTTGTTTCTTTCTTCTTTTCTGCCTAGTAATTGGTGCTCAGAACCTTGGGCCATGTTCTTTTGTTTTTGTATTTTCTTTATTTTCTTTTGTTTGCTGCTTCTTGGATCAATAAATGTTTGAGAACCTCCACAATACTTATTTGAACTCTATATCCTGCCTATGAGCTCCCATGCAAGTTTTCATAAGCATGCAACCTCAATGCATAATCATACAACTAGAACCACCACTTCTCCTAATCTTTTGCTTGCCTCAAAATTGTTTAATTCCTCAATCCTTCTTTTCAAAGAACTGTTATGTGATGCCTTTTTGAAATATTGAGTGCAAACAAGTTTGAAGAGTGTAGTGTTGTGAATAATCAAGCATCTCAATTATTAAATTATAGAGAAACTATACTAGACAGACAGACAGACAGGGATACAATATCACTTCCAATCATAGCAGTGTCTGATGCAAAATAATCACTTAACAATACAACCTTTTGGAGTTTACTTGCTTTACTCCTCATCATCATCATTGCTGGTCTTAACATTCCTCTTTCATTTCTTTGGGTGATGATGCTTAATCCTTCCAAAAACTTGTATGATACTCTGCAATTATATTGAAAGTTGCTTGTTCCCCAAGCACTTGAAAAATGGTTAGCATGCATGTATGTTTGTAGACTCCTGAACTTAGATTGGTGTGTGAACACCAAACTTAGTTCCTTTTCTTATACAGCAGTTTGTACTTATGCAGAAAACCACATGTGCTCTTAGTAAGAAAACATACTATAAACTAGAAAAGCAAGCTATGAACTAGAAAACAGACTTCGAACTAAAAACTAAACAATTGTTAAGTAGCTTCTCTGGTGTTTGGAGCTGGCACTGATTATGCAGAAGGTGAAAATGTGTTTTCAAATGAGATTTTTGGTGGAACACCAAACTTAGCATCCTTCACTCTTCCTCAAATTATTTTGGTGTGAAACACCAAACTTAGCTCCTTGCATTACAGATAAAACTACTCTACCTTTTTATTGAAATAGCTATGAAAAGAGAACTACCTCAGGTTGGGTTGCCTCCCAACAAGCGCTTCTTTATTGTCACTAGCTTGACATCTTGTTCTTTGATCATGGAGGCTGAAAATCCTATTGCCTTTGATTTTCTCCTCTCACTATGGGCTTCTTTTCCTCTGGTTCTTCTTGTGGAGCTTCTCTGTGATGCTTTTCTTGGATGATTGTTTCTTTTTCCATAGCCCTCTCACTTTTCTCTATGATTGCTTTCCATTTCTCCCACCTAGCAGCTTTTTCGTTATCTTTTGGGTCATCTTCAGTGGCTCTGGCGATGGTATTTGCTCTTTTCTCACCCATTTCTGCAATGTGTTTAGCCATTTATTCCATTTACCTCTCAAGTTTTCTGATTGAGGCTTCTTGATCTTGTCTTGCCATCAATTGAATTTTCATGAATTTCTCTATCCTTATCTCCAGACTAGAGATTCTTTGGAAGTTTGGATTTGGTTGTGGTTGCGTCAAATGGGATGGTTGATGAAAGTTGTTTTGGGAGAATTGTGAGGTGTGATGGGGTTGGAAGTATGTGTGCTGTGGTGGTGTGTAGTGGTTTGTGAAGCTGGGGTTGTTGTCATTGAGGTCTCTTGGTCCTTGATTTTGGTGCTCACTTCTCCTCCAGTTGGAATGAGTCCTCCAAGGTGGGTTTTACACATCACCTTGAGACTTGTGTTGGAACAGGCTTGAGGTACTGTTTGGAGAGTGTGATCACTCAGGACTTTGTTGCTCATAGTTAATTGCTCCAAAAAATTTTTTAGATCGATTCCAACCATGTGAGTGTTGAGGTAGGTTGTGTGCATTTACTACAGCAGTTCACAGCTCATTGATTTTTCTAACCATCAGCCCCATTTGTTGCTGAAGTTGTTGGTGTATCTGCTTGTTTTGGGCCATGATTGTACTTACACCTTCAATTTCCATCACTCCCTTCTTTTGTGTGGATGGTTGCACTTCTGCCTCTAGCTTACCAATTTCCTGGGGTGGTTTCAACTTGGCCAGGAATTTACTCACTAGATCTTCCCATCTGGTGATGCTTCCTTGTGGGAAGGCTTCAAGCCATTGAGCAACTTTGTTCATGGTGATGAGCGGATGCTTCAATTCATAGGTTGCATTGTCATCTGGGGTGAGGACACTACTCCCACAATGACTGGGATTCATTGGGTTCTCCTCCATGATCTGCACAATCACAAACAGTCTAAATAAAGATTGAATATACTCATGCCAAAATGTGGTCAGAGGGTTAGTTGACACAATGTGTCTAACAGTTTATAGGCTTGAAAGATCAATAGGAGAAAATTGCTTCTTTTGTTTTACTTAGCAAGCAAAAATACAAGAAACGCACAGGACCAGAAAAACCAGCAACACTTCAATCTATTGCTAGAGTGAAGCTTTAGTTAGCTTTAGCAAAAATTCAAATAGTTAGTGGGTTAGTCAAAAATTAAAGAAACTAAAAAGAAAAAGTGCTTAATCTAGATCACCACCTCACTTAATCATTGTCAACCTAATCAATCCCCGGCAACGGTGCCAAAAACTTGATGGGTGAAAAACGATCCAACACAAAACTCACCGGCAAGTGTACTGGGTCGCATCAAATAATAATAACTCACGTGAGTGAGGTCGATCCCACAGGGATTGAAGGATTGAGCAATTTTAGTTTAGTGGTTGATTTAGTCAAGCAAACAAAAGTTGATTTGAGTGATTTGTATCCAACAGAAGCTAAATTGCATGAAATTAAAGGGAGAGGGATAATTGACAAGAATTTAAAGTGCAGAAGAATTAAAAGAGCTGAATCTTAAAATGCAAGTAATGTAAATTGCAGAAACTTAGATTGCAAGAAATGTAAATGACTGAAGCTTAAAGTGCAAGAAATGTAAATTGCTTGAATTATAAAAGGAATTGAGAATTGGGATTGTAGAAATTAAATAAGAGAAAGTAAAATTGCAATGGACAGAAGAGTAAAGGATGAACTAAACTGAAGTAAATCTCAAATAGAAAAGTAATTTGGCTTGAAGAAGCCTCAGCAGATGAACAGAAAGGAAAATGCAAGATCTCAGGGGTTAAGAGACTAGAGAACAAAGTCTAGATCTCACTACCTTCCTTGATCCAATTCAGAAAACAATTGTAGACAAAATGAAAAATGGAAATCAGTAAAGAAATTTGAATCATGCAAGAAAGGAACAACGAGATCTCAAGGGTGAGGTTGAGACAGAATTTCCTCAACTCTTCACTATCAAGACTCAAGCAAGCTTTGCAGTAAAGAAATAGAAAACCCAGAGAGGGAGAGAACTCAATTCTCCTCCCAATTCTCCAAGATCGAAAATCAAAGTTACAGAATGAAAATTCTAAAAGAGGTAAAATGCTCAAAGTAAAAGTTTTCGGTCCCTTCTAAATCAAACTAACTTCTATTTATACACTTCCTTCTATTGATCATTAAGCCTTGAATTTGGGCCTTGGCCTTAATGGAATTGGATTGAAGATAGCCTCAGTTGATTGCTCTTGGACTTAAGAAGAAATCCGTTTGCAATTTGGACTTTGGAGCATTCACGTTTGAGTCAAAGTTTGAGGCAAATGTTGACTCAAACGTTTGCGTGTTAGCGTTATGCAGAACGGTGCTTTTCTGTCACTCACGTTTGAGTTCACGTTTGAGGTCAAACGTGAGCTCAAACGTGCTCCCTCCAAGGCAATTTTTGCAGCCAACGTTTGACCTCACGTTTGAGGCAAACGTTGGCGCAAACGTTAGTCCTCCTGGGTGTGTTATTGTGCCAATGTTTGACCTCAAGTTTGAGGCAAACATTGGCGCAAACGTTGCTTCCTCCAGGGTTAATTTTTGAGCCAACGTTTGACCTCAAGTTTGAGGCAAACATTGGCGCAAACGTTGGCATCTCCAGGGTATATTTTTGAGCCAACGTTTGACCTCAAGTTTGAGGCAAACGTTGGCACAAACATTGGCATTCTCCTGGGTTCTTCTTAAGCCAACGTTTGACCTCACGTTTGAGGCAAACGTTGGCACAAACGTGAGCTCTTCCCAGGGTGGCTTTGCTGCCTTCATTTCCATTGCTGCCATCCCTTTTCTTCATCCTTCCTCCAAGCCTTTTGGTCACCTGTCATCAATCAACAAATGCATCAAACCTATGCTAAAATCATGAGACTTCTTCTCATCCTTGACATATAAGCAATTATAGCACAAAACCTCATGAAAATGCATCAATATACTCATGGTTGATTGAATCCAAATACATATGAATTTCTACCCAAATGGCTTACTTTTAACTCAAGAAAGTGTATAAAACCTATTAAAAACAAAGGAAAAAGACTAGTAAAACTAGCATAAGATGACTTGTCATCATGGGGAAACCCTCTGAGCTTACTGATGATACCTTGCTACCATCAATGGCTCCAGATGATCAAGTGCCCAGCCATGAGCTAAAAATGGAGTTGAAACCCCTTCCACCCCACCTCAAGTATGCTTACCTTAAGGATCATCAGAAGCTCCCAATTATTATTGCAAGGGAACTCACTTCCCAACAAGAGGAGCAGTTGCTTAGTGTGCTGAAAAGACATAAGAAAGCTATTGGGTGGAGCTTGGCGGATATAGTAGGCATCAGCCCTCAAGTCTGTGTGCACCGCATATTTTTAGAAGAGGGAGCAAGGCCTATCCGTCAACCTCAAAGGCAGTTAAACCCCCACCATCTTGGAAGTTGTCAAGAAGGAAGTAACCAGACTGCTTGAAGCTGACATCATCTATCCAATCTCGGATAGTGAATGGGTTAGCCCAGTACAGGTGGTACCAAAGAAGTCTGGAGTCACAACAGTGAAGAATGAGCATGGAAAACTCATGGCAACTAGAGTGCAGAACTTCTGGAGGGTGTGCATTGATTATAGGCGCCTCAACCAGGCTACTCGCAAGGATCACTACCCACTGCCCTTCATCGATCAAATGCTTGATCGCCTGTCAGGTAAATCACACTACTGATTTCTAGATGGTTACACTGGCTATTTTCAAATTCATATAGCTCCTGAAGATCAGGAGAAAACTACTTTTACATGTCCCTTTGGAACGTATGCATACAAGAGGATGCCTTTTTGCTTATGTAATGCACCGGCTACATTTCAACCGTGCATGATGAGTATTTTCTTAGATCTTCTTGAGAGATGTATAGAAGTTTTTATGGATGACTTTAGTGTGTATGGTGATTCATTCGACGTTTGTTTGGATAGTTTAGCTAGAGTATTAGAAAGGTGTGTTAGTTCAAACCTTGAATTAAATTTTGAAAAATGTCATTTTATGGTGAAACAAGGTATTGTTCTAGGACATGTTATTTCTAATACTGGTATTTCAGTTGATCCAGCAAAGGTAGATGTTATTTCTAGTTTACCTTACTCCTCCTCCGTGAGGGAAGTCCGTTCGTTTCTTGGTCATGCAGGTTTCTACCGGCAATTTATCAAGGACTTCAGTAAAGTAGCATTGCCTTTATCCTGACTGCTACAGAAGGATGTTGAGTTCGAGCTAAGTGAGGACTGCATGGAAGCGTTTGACAAGCTAAAGATTGCCTTGCTCAAGCTCTGATTGTGAGAAGGCCCGACTGGAGCCAGCCATTTGAGATAATGTGTGACGCCTCCAACCATGCAGTAGGAGCGGCGCTGGCTCAACGCGAAGGTAAGGACCTTTATATAATTGCTTATGCTTCTAAGACCTTAGACGCTGCTCAGTCTAACTATATTACCACTGAAAAAGAGCTTCTAGCTATTGTTTTTGCTCTGGATAAATTCCGAGCCTACTTACTTGGTACTAAGGTGGTAGTATACTCAGACCATGCAGCTCTAAAATATTTGTTAGCTAAAAAATAGTCCAAACCAAGGTTAATACGTTGGATATTGTTGCTGCAAGAATTTGATTTAGAAATCAAAGATAGGAGTGGTTCCCAGAATTTAGTGGCGGACCACTTGAGTCGCCTAAAGCATATTAAGAGTGACTCCACTCCTATCAATGATGCTTTTTCATTTGATAGCTTGCACGCAATATCTGAGGTAGTTCATTGGTATGCACCTATAGCTAATTATTTGGTTAGTCATACTTTCCCTCCCAATTTTACTAAGCATCAAAGGGACAAGCTTAAAAGTGAGTCCAAATATTATATATGGGATGACCCATATTTTCGGAGGTGTGGTGCTGACCAAATAATTAGAAGGTGTGTGCCACAATCATAATTCCAGTCAATTTTAGAGGTCTGTCACTCTTCTGAGAGTGGTGGACATTTTGGTCCTCAAAGAATAGCTAGAGAAATTTTAGACTGTGGATTCAGGTGGCCCACTCTTTTTAAGGATACTACTGCCTTCTGTAAATCTTGCTCCCCATGCCAAAGGTTTGGGAATATATCCAAGAGGGATGAGATGCCCCCAACAACTTATGTGATTCTGTGAAATTTTTTATATTTGGGGCATTAACTTCATGGGTCCATTTCCAAACTCTAGTGGTTTCTTATACATATTGTTAGCTGTTGATTATGTCTCTAAATGGGTGGAAGCAATTCCTACCCGTACTGATGATGCTAATGTTGTTGTCTCTTTTGTTTGAAATAATATTATCTGTCGCTTTAGATCACCACGAGCAATCGTGAGTGATCAAGGCATTAATTTTTGTAACAAGAGATGGACAGGTCTACTGAAGAAATATGGCATTGTTCACAAGGTGGCGACGGCTTACCATCTCCAGACCAATGGGCAAGCTGAGGTATCTAACAGAGAGATAAAGCGCATATTGGAAAAGACTTTCAAGCCTCACAGAAAAGACTGGAGCACCAGGCTTGCAGATGCGCTCTGGGCTTATCGGACAGCATACAAGACACCCATCGGAATGAGTCCATTCCGCCTAGTCTATGGCAAGGCTTGTCACCTCCCAGTGGAGGTAGAGCACCAAGCTTTCTAGGCAGTAAGGGAATGCAACATGGGATTTGAGAAAGCCAGTGCTGAAAGGAAGCTGCAACTAGCAGAATTGGAGTGCCTCCGACTAGAATCATATGAGAACTCCCGGCTATACAAAGAGAGGGTGAGGGCTGTACATGACAAGAATATCAAGAGAAGAGAGTTCAGACCTGGGGAGTTGGTTCTCCTTTACAACTCCAGGTTGAGGCTCATGCCAGGCAAGCTGCGATCAAGATGGGAAGGCCCCTACCGGGTGGAAAAGGCAGAGCCATATGGCATCTTCCACCTGAGTCATCCTTCAAGTTCCAAATTCATCAAGGTCAATGGCCACCGCTTGAACCTGTATTATGGTGAGAAGATGAAGAACAATAAGGAGCTGGAGATCTTCCTCTTGGAGGATCCCCCAATAGAAGAAGACTGAGCTTGTGGACCGTCCAACTTAAGGACGTTAAAGAAAGTGCTAGGTGGGAGGCAACCCACCATGGTATGATCGTCCCTTTTCTTTTTATTCTTAGTTTTATTTTATTTTTATCAGTGTTAATTCATAAATTCTGCATAATCACCTATATTCTGCATATATATATATATATATATATATATATATATATATATATATATATATATATATATATAGCATTCGATGCGCAAGCGTCTATGACGCGTACGCGTCATGCGTGAATGCGAAAACTATTGGGTTTAAACAGAGAGTTGCGCGGAAGTGGCGAAAAAAGAGTGCTTTGCGCGCAAGCAAGCCCACGCGTAAGCGTCCCTGACGCGCACACGTGGCCCTGGAAATCGGCGTAAATTGGTGTTTGAACAAAGAGTTGTGATGACCTCGCACTGGAACTGTGCTAGAGGTACAAATTCACCCACGCGTACGCGTCAATTTCACTTTATGGTCACTCACGCATGCGCGTGCCTAACGCGCACGCGTCATATGTCATTTTGACCCTAGTGCATTTCAACCCAAGAGTTGTGCGTACGCGCGGCTGGCTTCGCGCGATTGGCACGATCAAGGGCACGCGTACGCGTGCCAGACGCTTACGCGTCTCCTGTGCCGCCTCACTTAAACAAGTATGCCACCCAGATTTCAGCTTTCTCCCTCTCTAATCCTAATTTTCATTCAATCCTAATTCTTCCTTCTTTCTTCTTCCTTCTTTCCCTCTTCTTACTTCCTACTTCCTACTTCTTTCTTCTTCCCTTTTTCATCTTCTACCTCAGGTTTCTTTTCTTCCTCTCTTCTACTCTTTCATTCTTCTTTCTTTTATTGCATTTTATTATTTTTTCTTTCTTCTCCATTTTATATTAGCTTAGTTATTTATGGTCTCTTTTTCATTCTTTTATCATGTATTTTTATGTTGGTGTTGGAGCTTTATTTGGGTATTACTTTATTATAATTGAGCTTGTGGATATTATGAGGTGTGATTTGACAATTGACATTTAATTTTGGGTCTCATATACACTTGGATTCATTATTTTAATTCCTATTTTCACTTGCACACCAAGTGTTTGTGGAAAAGCTCTTATGGCATTTTGAATTCTATTTTATTTTACTCTCACACTTTAATGCCTCTCTTTTTCACAACACTTGCAATCCACATGTATTGCGATTATCATTCACAATTGTCATCATACAAGTGCTCTTTAATTTGGTACATTTAATAATTGATGCTTGAGTTATGCTTCTCATGCCTATTACTTGCATGCTTTTAACCCTCTTGCATCTAATTGTTATGAATTGCCTTCATGATTTTACTTAATGTCTTCCATGCATGTTGTAGCTACCATGTATAGGACATCCCTTTTCCTTTGGCATTCATTATTACTTGGACTTCCTTCCTTCCAATTGTTAGTTATCTATACTTGAAATTAATTCTCTTTCTTCCTTCTTTAGGATGGCCACTAAAAGAGGAAAGGAGAAGGCTTCTGACAAGCCACCGGCAAGGAGAGGAACCAAGAGAGCTCCGGCTAAGGCGCCACCATCTACAAGCGTCAAGCCGCCAACAAAACGGGTGAATAGGATCATTAAAGTTGATGAAGCAGAGAAAGCCTTTCCCGCACGGGACTCTACACGGTTCACTAACCGTTATTGCGAGCAGATGTTTCCCATCCTAGCCGAGAGGAATGACAATAATGAGCATCTACTCATTGCCCCAACCCATTTTGTGGATTTTGTGGAGCCCCGCATCGAGAGGAGACAGTGGGGATTTTTAAGGAGGCATCCGCGGGAGGCCAACCTATCATGGGTAGTTGAATTATACTCCAACTTCTACTCGCCTACCCTGCAGACTGTCTACGTTCGTCAGCAGCAAGTCCCTGTCTCCGAGGGTACCATACAGAGAGTACTGGATCTTTCACCTAGTCTAGAGGGATTGGATGCTGATAAATCACTATTTTGTGGTTTATCTTGTGCTCAATTGAGTGGTTTTTATCAACTCTTTACTCACTTATTCATACTATTTGCATGGTTTTACATTTTCCTTCCTGATTTTGTGCTATGATTGAAAACATGTTTTCTTTGGTCTTAATTTGCTAATATTAATCCTCTCTTATTACCATTAGATACCTTGATATGTGTGTTAAGTGATTTCAGAGCTTATAGGGCAGGAATGGCTCAGAGGATGGGAAGAAAGCATGCAAAAGTGGAAGGAATACAAGAAGTTGGAGAAATTACTAAGCTGTCCAGCCTGACCTCTTTGCACTCAAACGGCTATAACTTTAGCTACAGAGGTCCAAATGAGATGGTTCTAGTTGCGTTGGAAAGCTAACGTCCGGGGCATCGCAACGATATATAATTTGCCATAGCTGTTTGATGAGCGGATATTTTATACGCTTTTTGGGGTTAAATTCATATAGTTTTGAGTATGTTCTGGTTAGTTTTTAGTCTATTTCTAGTAGTTTTTAGGAAAAATTCATATTTCTGGACTTTACTATGAGTTGTGTGTTTTTCTGTAATTTCAGGTATTTTTCTGGCTGAAATTGAAGGAGCTGAGCAAAAATCTGATTCAGGCTGAAAAAGGACTGCTAATGCTGTTGGATTCTGACCTCCCTGCACTCAAATTGGATTTTCTGGAGCTACAGAACTCGAAATGGCATGCTTCCAATTGCATTGGAAAGTAGACATCCAGGGCTTTCCAGCAATATATAATAGTCCATACTTTGCACAAGGATAGACGACGTAAACTGGCGTTCAACGCCAGTTCTCTGCCCAATTCTGGCGTCCAGCGCCAGAAAAGGATCAAAAACTGGAGTTGAACGCCCAAACTGGCATAAAAACTGGCGTTCAACTCCACAAATGGCCTCTGCACGTGACTCACTCAAATCTCAGCCCCAGCACACACCAAGTGGGCCCCAGAAGTGGACCTCTGCATCATCCATCATAGTCCACTCATATTTTGTAACCCTAGGCTACTAGTTTAGTATTTAAACAACTTTTAGAGACTTATTTTGTATCTCATGATATTTCAGATCTAAACTTTGTATTCTCTGACGGCATGAGTCTCTAAACCCCATTGTTGGGGGTGAGGAGCTCTGCTGTGTCTCAATGAATTAATGCAAGTATTTCTGTTTTCCATTCAAACACGCTTGTTCCTATCTAAGATGTTCATTCGCGCTTAACTGTGATGAAGGTGATGATCCGTGACATTCATCACCTTCCTCAAACCATGAACGTGTGCCTGACAACCACCTCCGTTCTATATCCGACTGAATGAGTATCTCTTAGATTCCTTAATCAGAATCTCCGTGGTATAAGCTAGAACTGATGGCGGCATTCATGAGAATCCGGAAAGTCTAAACCTTGTCTGTGGTATTCCAAGTAGGATTCAATGATTGAATGACTGTGACGAGCTTCAAACTCCTGAAGGCTGGGCGTTAGTGACGGACGCAAAAGGATAGTAAATCCTATTCCAACCGGATCGAGAACCAACCGGTGATTAGCCGTGCTGTGACAGAGCGCGTGAGCGTAGTTTTCACTGGAAGGATGGAAGGTAGCCATTGACAACGGTGATCCACCAACACACAGCTTGCCATAGGAGGACGTGCGTGCGTGAATCAGAAGACAGAGGAAAGCAGAGATTCAGAGGACAAAGCATCTCCAAAACTCCAACATATTCTCCATTACTGCACAACAAGTAACTTTTAATTTATGCTCTACTGGTTATTCACAATTCAATTGATAAACATAATTGACTTCCTGACTAAGATTTACAAGATAACCATAGATTGCTTCAAACCAACAATCTCCGTGGGATTCGACCCTTACTCACGTAAGGTATTACTTGGACGACCCAGTGCACTTGCTGGTCATGTGTGCGAAATTGTAAGAGAGTAACAATTTTGTGCACCAAGTTTTTGGCGCCGTTGCCGGGGATTGTTCGTGTTTGAACAACTGACGGATTATTTTGTTGCTTAGATTAGGAAAAATCTTTCTTTTTTTTTGGTTTAGAGTCTTTTATTATTTATCCCTTGTTAAAATACTTTAAACTTATAGCTCAGTTATTTAGAACGTGGTGTTTATGTTCATGATAATTGGCTATCATATTTTTTTTTTAAAACCTTTTTCAAAAATAATTTTTCTATTAAATCCTGTGCCAAACTTTAAGTTTGGTGTTTTCAAAAATAATCTTTCTTAAAATTTTTGAAGGTCCCATAACTCATTTGGCTAGAGCGTTAATCTGTGTTCTTGGTAATTGGGTTAGAATCTTTTATACTCTTTTCAAAACCTTCTTTTTCAAAAATATTTTTTCTATTAAATCTTGTGCCAAACTTTAAGTTTGGTGTTTTCTTGTTGATTTCCCTTTGATTTTCAAAAATTTTGGTTTGGTTTTCTAAAAATTTTAAGTTTGGTGTTCTTCCTTCATGTTCTTGTGTTCTTGTGAGTCTTCAAAGTGTTCTTGAGTTTCCTTGTGTCTTGATCTTAAAATTTTTAAGTTTGGTGTTCCTTGGTGTTTTCCCTCCAAAATTTTCAAAAACAAGGAGCATTAGATCTAAAAATTTTAAATCTTGTACTATCTTAGTGTTTTTCTCTCTCCTCACTAAATTCAAAAATATCTTTTCAAAATATCTCTTCTAACTTCCTAACTTCTTATCTTTTCAAAATTTGTTTCAACTAACTAACTAACTTTTTGTTTGTTTCTTAACTTTTTCAAAACTACCTAACTAACTCTCTCTCTCTAATTTTCGAAAATATCTTCCCTCTTTTTCAAAAATTTCCTTTTTTTTAACTAATTATTTTTAATTTTTTTTACGAAAAAAAAAATTTTTTACTTCAAAATTCAAATTCTTTTTAGTTATTTTATTTTATTTAAGTATTTACTTCTTATAAAATAAAATAAATAAAAAGGTAAATCAGTCCAAGTTATATCCATAGATCCATCAATGGACATAAGTGGAAATGAACAGTCCAGGAGGACTCTGGGGTCATATTCTAACCCCTCTACTGCTTCATATGGAAGTAGCATCTGCATACCCTCCATTGGAGTCAGTAGCTTTGAGTTGAATCCTCAGCTCATTATCATGGTGCAGCAAAGTTGCCAGTATTCCGGTCTTCCACAGGAAGAACCTACAGAGTTTCTGGCACAATTTTTACAAATTGCTGACATAGTACATGATAAGAAAATAGATCAGGATGTCTACAGACTATTACTGTTTCCATTTGCTGTAAAAGATCAAGCCAAGAGGTGGTTAAATAACCAACCTAAGGCCAGCAAAAGAACATGGAAACAGCTGACAGAAAAATTCCTGAATCAATATTTCCCTCCAAAAAGGATGACACAGCTAAGGCTGGACATCCAAGGCTTTAAACAAGGAGATAATGAATCTCTTTATGATGCCTGGGAGAGATACAGAGAGATGCTACGAAAATGCCCCTCTGAAATGTTTTCAGAGTGGGTTCAGTTAGACATCTTCTACTATGGGCTTGCAGAAGGAGCTCAGATGTCTTTAGATTACTCAGCTGGTGGATCTATCCATATGAGAAAGACAATTGAAGAAGCTCAAGAGCTCATTGATACAGTTGCCAGGAATCAGCATCTGTATCTAAGCAGCAACCCTTCCATGAATGAAGAGGTTAAAAGAGTAACTGCTGAATTCAGTACTGTAAAACAAGCTGCTGAATTCAATCAGCAATTAGATTTTCTAACAAAACAGCTAGCTGAATTCAAAGACAGGTTACAGGAGACAAGGATAGCTAATATACATATGGACGAACAGTTTAAGCAAACAAAGCAGCAGCTATCAAAGCAAATAGCAGAAGAATGCCAAGCAGTTCAATTAAGAAGTGGGAAAACATTAAATACCCCACCTCAAGGCATCAAAAATTCAAGAAATGAGCGACCCACCAAAGATTCCCCTGAGGACAGTAAGAGCCCAGGGAAAAATAATTCTGGCACTAAAACGCCAGAAAATGGGTGGAAGGCTGGCGCTGAACGCCCAGACCATGCCCAAAACTGGCGTTCAGCGCCAGAAACAAGGCAGAATTGGCGTTCAACGCCAGAAATGGGCAAGAATCTGGCGTTGAACGCCCAAAGGGGGCATAATCCAGCGTTGAACGCCCAAAATGGGCACATTTCTGGCGTTCAGGCGCCAGGAACAGACAGTGAGTTGGCGTCTAACGTCACTCCAGCTTCTGACTCTGGTACTCAATTGCCAGTGAGGGATCAGACACACACAAGTGCTGATAACAACCCCTCTAAAAAGGCTTCTTTAACCACTAAGGTTGAGGAATATAAAGCCAAGATACCTTATCCTCAAAAACTCCGGAAAGAGGAGCAGGATAAGCAATTTGCTGGCTTTGCAGATTATCTAAGGACTCTTGAAATAAAGATTCCTTTTGCAGAGGCACTTGAGCAAATACCTTCTTATGCCAAGTTCATGAAAGAGATCTTGAGTCATAAAAAGGAGTGGAGAGAAACAGAAAGAGTTCTCCTCACTGAAGAATGCAGTGCAGTCATTCTGAAAAGCTTTCCTGAAAAGCTTAAAGACCCTGGGAGTTTTCTGATACCATGCGTATTGGAAGGTGATTGCACCAAGACAGCCTTATGCGATCTTGGGGCAAGCATCAACCTAATACCTGCATCCACTATCAGGAAGCTTGGCTTAACTGAAGAAGTTAAACCAACCCGGATATGTCTCCAACTTGCTGATGGTTCCACTAAATACCCATCAGGCGTGATTGAGGACATGATTGTCAGAGTTGGGCCATTCGCCTTTCCCACTGACTTTGTTGTGCTGGAAATGGAGAAGCACAAGAGTGCCACTCTCATTCTAGGAAGACCCTTCCTAACAACTGGACGATCCCTCATTGACGTCCAACAGGGGGAAATAACCCTGAGAGTCAACGATGACGAGTTCAAGTTGAACGCTGTCAAAGCCATGCAGCATCCAGACACATCAACAGACTGCATGAAAGTTGACCTTATTGACTCTTTGGTAGAAGAGATCAACATGGCTGAGAGTCTCGAATCAGAGTTGGAAGACATCTTTAAAGATGTTCAGCCTGATTTGGAGGATTCAGGGGACATGAAAGAGCCTCTGAACTTTCTTCTGAAAGAGGAAAAACCTCCTAAACCAGAGCTCAAGCCACTGCCACCATCCTTGAAATATGCATTTCTAGGAGAAGGTGACACCTTTCCAGTGATCATAAGCTCTGCTTTAAATTCACAGGAAGAGGAAGCACTTATTCAAGTGCTAAGGACACACAAGACAGCTCTTGGGTGGTCCATAGGTGACCTTAAGGGCATAAGCCCAGCTAGATGCATGCACAAAATCCTACTGGAGGATAATGCCAAACCAGTGGTTCAACCACAGAGGCGGCTAAATCCAGCCATGAAGGAAGTGGTGCAGAAAGAGGTCACCAAATTACTAGAGGCTGGGATTATTTATCCCATTTCTGATAGCCCCTGGGTGAGCCCTGTTCAAGTCGTCCCAAAAAAGGGAGGCATGACAGTGATTCATAATGAAAAAAATGAACTGGTTCCTACAAGAACAGTTACAGGGTGGCGCATGTGTATTGACTACAGAAGGCTCAATACAGCCACCAGAAAGGATCATTTTCCTTTACCATTCATAGACCAGATGCTAGAGAGACTAGCAGGTCATGATTATTACTGCTTTTTGGATGGCTACTCAGGCTATAACCAGATTGCAGTAGATCCCCAGGATCAAGAGAAAACAGCATTCACATGTCCATCCGGAGTGTTTGCTTATAGAAGGATGCCCTTTGGGCTATGCAATGCACCTGCAACCTTCCAGAGATGCATGCTCTCTATTTTCTCTGATATGGTGGAAAAATTTCTGGAAGTCTTCATGGATGACTTCTCAGTATATGGAGACTCATTCAGCTCCTGTCTTGATCACCTAAAACTTGTTCTGAAAAGATGCCAAGAAACCAACCTAGTTTTAAACTGGGAAAAGTGTCACTTCATGGTGACTGAAGGAATTGTTCTTGGGCATAAAATCTCAAACAAGGGAATAGAGGTGGATCAAGCAAAAATAGAGGTAATTGAAAAATTACCACCACCTGCCAATGTTAAGGCAATCAGAAGCTTTCTGGGGCATGCAGGATTCTATAGGAGGTTTATAAAGGATTTTTCAAAAATCGCAAAACCTCTAAGTAATCTGCTAGCTGCTGACACGCCATTTGTGTTTGACACAGCATGCCTGCAGGCGTTTGAAACGCTGAAAGCTAAGCTGGTCACAGCACCAGTCATTTCTGCACCAGACTGGACATTGCCATTTGAGTTAATGTGTGATGCCAGTGATCATGCCATTGGTGCAGTATTGGGACAGAGGCATGACAAGCTTCTGCATGTCATTTATTATGCCAGTCGCGTTCTAAATGATGCCCAGAAAAATTACACAACCACAGAAAAAGAACTACTTGCAGTGGTTTACGCCATTGACAAGTTCAGATCATACTTAGTAGGATCAAAAGTGATTGTGTATACTGACCATGCTGCTCTTAAATATCTACTCACAAAGCAGGATTCAAAACCCAGGCTCATCAGATGGGTATTGCTTCTGCAAGAGTTTGATATAGAAATAAGAGACAGAAAAGGGACAGAGAACCAAGTGGCTGATCATCTGTCCCGGATAGAGCCAGTGGAAGGGACGTCCCTCCCCTTTCTTGAGATCTCTGAGACGTTCCCTGATGAGCATCTATTTGCCATTCAGGAAGCACCATGGTTTGCCGATATTGCAAACTATAAAGCTGCACGGTTCATACCCAAGGAGTACAATAGAATACAAAAGAAGAAATTAGTCACTGATGCAAAGTACTACTTGTGGGATGAACCCTATCTCTTTAAGAGATGTGCAGACGGAATTATCCGTAGGTGTGTCCCCAGAGAGGAAGCACAGAGAATCCTATGGCATTGCCACGGATCTCAATATGGAGGCCATTTCGGAGGTGAGCGAACAGCCACCAAGGTCCTCCAATGTGGCTTCTATTGGCCCACACTCTATAAAGATTCCCGAGAGTTTGTACGTAATTGTGACAGTTGCCAAAGAGCTGGTAATCTACCTCATGGTTACGCCATGCCTCAACAAGGAATCTTGGAAATTGAGTTGTTTGACGTATGGGGAATTGACTTCATGGGACCTTTCCCATCATCATACTCAAACACTTATATTCTGGTGGCAGTTGACTATGTATCAAAATGGGTTGAGGCTATTGCCACACCCACCAATGATACTAAAACAGTGCTGAAGTTCCTCCAGAAACATATTTTTAGCAGGTTTGGTGTCCCTAGAGTACTAATCAGTGATGGGGGCACTCACTTCTGCAATAAACAGCTTTACTCTGCCATGGTTCGGTATGGAATTCGCCACAAGGTGGCCACTCCATATCATCCACAAACCAATGGGCAGGCTGAAGTCTCTAACAGAGAATTAAAGAGAATTCTGGAACGGACAGTAAATACCCGTAGAAAGGATTGGGCAAGGAGCTTGGATGATGCTCTGTGGGCTTACAGAACAGCATTCAAGACCCCTATAGGGACCTCTCCATACCAACTGGTGTATGGTAAGGCATGTCACCTGCCCGTGGAACTGGAACATAAGGCCTACTGGGCAACCAGATTCCTAAACTTTGATGCCAAATTAGCAGGAGAAAAAAGATTGCTCCAGCTAAATGAGCTAGAGGAGTTCAGATTCACAACTTTCGAAAATGCCAAGCTATATAAAGAAAAATCAAAAAAGTGGCATGACAGAAAGCTGTCATCTAGAATCTTTGAACCAGGACAGAAGGTTCTGTTGTTTAACTCTAGACTCAGGCTATTCCCCGGGAAACTGAAATCCCGGTGGAGGGGACCATACGTGATTACAAGTGTATCACCATATGGTTATGTGGAGCTTCAAGATATTGATTCTGATAAGAAGTTCATTGTCAATGGACAGAGAATCAAGCATTATCTAGAAGGCAACACTGAGCAAGAATGCTCAAGGCTGAAGCTAGATTAAAAGCTCAGCAAGGTCCAGCTAAGGACATTAAAGAAGCGCTTGTTGGGAGGCAACCCAATTTTTATTTACTTTCATGGTTTTTCATTTTTTGTTAGGTTCATGATCATGTGGAGTCACAAAATAAAAAAAAAATCAAAAACGGAATCAAAAACAGCAGAAGAAAAATCACACCCTGGAGGAGCATCTGTCTGGCGTTCAAACGCCAGAACAGAGCATAGTTCTGGCGCTGAACGCCCAGAATGGGAGCATCCTGGCGCTGAACGCCCAGAACAAGCATGGTTCTGGCGTTCAACGCCAGAAATGGCAGCAAAGGGGCGTTGAACGTCCAAAATGGGCACCAACCTGGCGCTGAACGCCCAGAGTTGTGTGCAAGGGCATTTTGCAGGCCCAAATTGGTGCAGGGATGTAAATACCTTGACACCTCAAGATCTGTGGACCTCACAGGATCATTTCAAGATCTGTGGACCCCACAGGATCCCCACCTTCCCTCCTCATAATCCTAGTTTTTTTATTTCCACATCTTCTTCTTCATCTATTCCCTCTTCTTTTGCTCGAGGGCGAGCAACATTCTAAGTTTGGTGTGGACATCACAATTATGTGAAGGATCTATAGCTCAGTGGTAGAACATGTGGCTGCAAATCAAGAGATACCTCAGGGGATGCACTTCCCTCCACATAATTATTGGAAGCAACTGAGGATAGAAATACCAAAAATCACTAGGAATCAAGCCACAAAGGCAAGGAAGAGACATAAAAGAGCTCAAGAACATCATTGGTGCCTCAAGAAGGAAATGCCATCATCACTAAGGTGGACTCGTTCCTTGTTCTTACTTTCTCTGTTTTTTTGTTTTCTCTATACTAAGTGCTTATCTATGTTTGTGTCTTCATTACATGATCATTAGTAGTAATTAGTGTCTAGTTTGATTTTATCCCCAATTAAGTTATAGTCTATTTTTCTTATCATCAACAAACATGAATAAAATAGTAGATCTTTTGAATAAGAGGTAATAAAATTTCGAGTTTTTAATAAGAAAAATTCTAATTAGTAACATGTAGTGGCAATGCTTTCTGTCTTCTGAATGAATGCTTGAACAGTGCATATGTCTTTTGAATTTTTTGTTTAAGACTGTTAAATATGTTGGCTCTTGAAAGAATGATGAACATGAGACATGTTATTGATAATCTGAAAAATCAAAAAAAATGATTCTTGAAGCAAGAAAAAGCAGCAAAGAACAAAGCTTGCAGAAAAAAAAAAAAGAGAAAAAAATAATAATAGAAAGAAAAAGAAAAAGCAAGCAGAAAAAGCCAAAAGCTCTTAAAACCAAGAGGCAAGAGCAAAAAGCCAATAACCCTTAAAACCAAAAGGCAAGGGCAAATAAAAAGGATCCCAAGGCTTTGAGCATCAGTGGATAGGAGGACCTAAAGGAATAAAATCCTGGTCTAAGCGGCTAAACCAAGCTGTCCCTAACCATGTGCTTGTGGCGTGAAGGTGTCAAGTGAAAACTTGAGACTGAGCGGTTAAAGTCAAGGTCCAAGGCAAAAAGAAGAGTGTGCTTAAGAACTCTGGACACCTCTAATTGGGGACTTTAGCAAAGCTGAGTCACAATCTAAAAGGTTCACCCAATTATGTGTCTGTGGCATTTATGTATCCGGTGGTAATACTGGAAAACAAAGTGCTTAGGGCCACGGCCAAGACTCATAAAATAGCTGTGTTCAAGAATCATCACAGGGAAATAGGAGAATCAATAACACTATCTGAATTCTAAGTTCCTATAGATGCCAATCACTCTGAGCTTCAATGGATAAAGTGAGATGCCAAAACTGTTCAGAAGCAAAAAGCTACTAGTCCCGCTCATCTAATTAGAATCTGAGCTTCACTCAAAAACTCTGAGATATTATTGCTTCTCAACCTATTAGTCTTCTATTTTATTTGTCTCGTGGCTTGAGGACAAGCAACAGTTTAAGTTTGGTGTTGTGATGAGCGGATATTTTATACGCTTTTTGGGGTTAATTTCATATAGTTTTGAGTATGTTCTAGTTAGTTTTTAGTCTATTTCTAGTAGTTTTTAGGAAAAATTCATATTTATGGATTTTACTATGAGTTGTGTGTTTTTCTGTAATTTCAGGTATTTTTCTGGCTGAAATTGAAGGAGCTGAGCAAAAATCTGATTCAGGCTGAAAAAGGACTGCTAATGCTGTTGGATTCTGACCTCCCTGCACTCAAATTGGATTTTCTGGAGCTACAGAACTCGAAATGGCATGTTTCCAATTGCATTGGAAAGTAGACATCCAGGGCTTTCCAGCAATATATAATAGTCCATACTTTGCACAAGGATAGACGACGTAAACTGGCGTTCAACGCCAGTTCTCTGCCCAATTCTGGCGTCCAGCGCCAGAAAAGGATCAAAAACTGGAGTTGAACGCCCAAACTGGCATAAAAACTGGCGTTCAACTCCACAAATGGCCTCTGCACGTGACTCACTCAAATCTCAGCCCCAGCACACACCAAGTGGGCCCCAGAAGTGGACCTCTGCATCATCCATCATAGTCCACTCATATTTTGTAACCCTAGGCTACTAGTTTAGTATTTAAACAACTTTTAGAGACTTATTTTGTATCTCATGATATTTCAGATCTAAACTTTGTATTCTCTGACGGCATGAGTCTCTAAACCCCATTGTTGGGGGTGAGGAGCTCTGCTGTGTCTCAATGAATTAATGCAAGTATTTCTGTTTTCCATTCAAACACGCTTGTTCCTATCTAAGATGTTCATTCGCGCTTAACTGTGATGAAGGTGATGATCCGTGACATTCATCACCTTCCTCAAACCATGAACGTGTGCCTGACAACCACCTCCGTTCTATATCCGACTGAATGAGTATCTCTTAGATTCCTTAATCAGAATCTCCGTGGTATAAGCTAGAACTGATGGCGGCATTCATGAGAATCCGGAAAGTCTAAACCTTGTCTGTGGTATTCCAAGTAGGATTCAATGATTGAATGACTGTGACGAGCTTCAAACTCCTGAAGGCTGGGCGTTAGTGACGGACGCAAAAGGATAGTAAATCCTATTCCAACCGGATCGAGAACCAACCGGTGATTAGCCGTGCTGTGACAGAGCGCGTGAGTGTAGTTTTCACTGGAAGGATGGAAGGTAGCCATTGACAACGGTGATCCACCAACACACAGCTTGCCATAGGAGGACGTGTGATGCCAAGGCATCATAGGCTAGTTTCACTAGTATTTTTCTGTTAGTTTTAGTTGTTTTATGCATTTTCTTGAGCTTAAAGTAACCAAAAATGGTTAAATGAAGAACAAAGTAATGAACCATCCAAACAATATGATTTTGATGCAAATTCCATGAGTTTTAGTTATATTACTTAAATGCTATGAATGAAAGATTTCTCATAAAATTTTGCAAGACTTTGATGCAATTGTTTGGATGATTTCAGGGAAGAAGAGGCTAAGCAAGGAAGCAACAAAATCAATAAAGGAAGCTTGTATATCACATGTGGAGTTTAAGTTCCAGTTTAAGCCTAAACTGGAGCTTAAACGCCAAAATCATGAAGGATAAGAAATGCTGGGATTGAAGTTTAACCTCCAGTTTGACCTCAAACTGGAGGTTAAACGCCAGAATGAAAAGCCTCACTTAAGGAGCATTCCACGTTTAACCTCCAGTTTGACCTCAAACTGGAGGTTAAACGCCAGAATGAGTATGCCACCCAGGGAGGAGTTCCACGTTTAACCTCCAGTTTGACCTCAAACTGGAGGTTAAACGCCAGAACCAGGAAGAGTACCAGGGGCCATTCCACGTTTAAGCTCCAGTTTGACTTAAACTGGAGCTTAAACGTGTTCGATAGTTTCTTCACTCCAGGGTTGCTCTCTCCATCTCCACGTTTAACCTCCAGTTTGACCCCAAACTGGAGGTTAAACGTGTTCGACACCTCCAGGGCCACCATTCCAAGCTTCCACGTTTAACCTCCAGTTTGACTCAAACTGGAGGTTAAACGTGTTCGACCTCCAGGGCCACCATTCCAAGCTTCCACGTTTAACCTCCAGTTTGACTCAAACTGGAGGTTAAACGTGTTCGACCTCCAGGATTGCCTCATTCCTTTTCCACGTTTAACCTCCAGTTTAACCTTAAACTGGAGGTTAAACGTGTTCGACTACATTACTCTCCAGGGCTACCATTCTTCCATTTCCACGTTTAAGCTTCAGTTTAACCTTAACTGAAGCTTAAACGTGCTTCTACAAATAGCCTCACTGGAAGTGTCTGGCGTTTAAGTTGCAGTTTAAGCTTAAACTACAACTTAAACGCCACTCTTGAAAAGGGTTTCTGGGCCAAAAATATTGTGATTTAAGTTAGTCTTTGAGCACAATTATTAACTTAAACTTACTTTGGTATGAAACCCAATTGAATATCATGGTTTATGGGATTGGGCCTGAAGGATTGATGAGTTTGAAATCTCAATTTATTGAGTCATGTGTCATTATTTGATTATCACTAAGTTGGCTCAATAAATGTTACAGGATCTAGATCAACAACCTCATCAAGATTATGGATCATAAACCCAAGGCAAAAGGAAAGCAAGGAGAGGCCTCAAAGCCCAAGAAGCACAACTGAAGCTCAATATAGAAAGTGTATAAATAGGATAGAAGTTAAGTGAGAAAAAAAAAAGACTTTTTCTTTCACTTTTAGCTAGTTTTCCTTTTCTTTGTAATTGAATTCAGAGCTATGATTCACTAAACCCCCTTTCATTGGGTTAGGGAGCTCTATTGTAATTCAATGAATCAATAATAGTTTATCTTCTTCTTCAATCTTTTCTCTTGAATTTTGTTAGAAAGCTTCTCGATCTAATTCCATTGAGTAGTTGTCTTGGGAAAGAAACTACTCATACTTGGAATCCTTCGGAGCCTTGGGAAAGGAATGGAGGATTCATGCTAGAGAAGCTTTCTCACAGTGGATTGGATTGGGGTTTGGATGGATATTGTGACATGTAATCCTACCAAATTGTGGTTCATGAAATTGTGTGGTATAATCAGTGATCAAGCATCATCTCTTCTTATGAACATTTAAACCAAGGGATTGGGAATTTGTTTGTTTTTAGAGAGCATTGGTGAGCCAAGGAATTGGGATCCAATCATATAAGATTGCCAAGCAAAATTCAATGAATGCATTGGTTGAGGAAGAGATTTACATGTTTTGATTCGGAGATTTCAATATCTCCTAAACCCAATGAATTCCCCATTTCTGATTTCCACTTTCTCTTTACATTCTGCAATTTAATTCTTGCAATCATCCCCATTCCCTTTTTATTCCAGCAATTTACATTCTGCTCTTTAATTCATGCAATTTAAGATTCAGCCATTTAATTTTCTTGTCATTTACTTTTCCCGCCAATTTTACATTCCGCAATTCTCATCTCAAATCTTGATTCCGCTCAACTAGAACAAACTTCTAATCCGAATTGCTCACTCAACCAATCCTTGTGGGATTCGACCTCACTCTATTGTGAGTTTTTACTTGACGACGATAACCGGTGCACTTGCCGGAAGGAATTTTGCCGATCGTGCAATTTCCTAATCGTAGCATAACTAGTTTTATGCGCATCAAGTTTATGGCGCCGTTGCCGGGGATTGGTTTTCGATTGACAATTCTCAAATTGGAAGCTAACTAGATTGAGCAATTTTCTCTTGCGTTGTTAATTCTGTTCTAGATACTTGTTGAATTTTAATTTCTGCACTTGGTTACATGCTTTCCTTCGTTACGCCTTTAGATTCATGCAACTAACTCACTGACTCACTAACTGTTTGATTTAATTCCTCAATTGATCTAACCATACTCTTCCATTAACCAAGAGTATTTCACTTGTTTGTGTTTGAGTTGTGTTCTTGTATGACAGGTAGGAGAGGAGAGACATCAACTCCTCCATATACGGAACCAGAGAGGACTCTTCATAGACTTAGAAGGGAAGCAAGAGGGAAGAGAGTAGTGGGAGAAGAGGAATCTGAAGGAGAATCTGAGGACAATTTTGAGGAAGCTTTAGATCTTAACATGGATAGAGAAGTTCATAACCATGAGAGAGCTGATGGAAACAATGCCATCCCTGAGAGGAGGGTTCTGAGTTCATACATAAACCCAACCTCAGGGAATTGTGGTAGTAGCATCCAGAAACCACCCATTCAGGCCAACAATTTTGAGCTCAAGCCACAGCTAATATCACTTGTGGAGAATCATTGTTCCTTTGGAGGAAGTGCTAATGAAGACCCAAACCAACATCTCACAAAGTTCCTGAGAATTTGTGACACTGTGAAGTCTAATGGAGTCCAGGAAGATGCTTATAAATTGCTTTTGTTCCCATTTTCACTTAGGGACAAGGCAGCTAAGTGGCTGGAATCATTCCCAAGGGGGAGTCTAACCACATGGGATGAGGTGGAAGGCAAGTTTCTGGCACGTTTCTACCCTCCACAAAAGGTCAATAGGCTTCGATCTGAGGTTCAGACTTTTAGACAACAAGATGGTGAAACTCTCTACGAGGCATGGGAGAGATTCAAGGACTTGATAAGGAAATGCCCACCAAACATGTTCCATGATTGGGTGCAATTGCACATCTTCTATGATGGGCTCTCGTATGAATCAAGGAAGGCTGTAGACCATTCATCAGGAGGTTCATTGAACAAGAAAAAGACCGTGGAGGAAGCCATTGAAGTGATCGAGACAGTGGCTGAGAATGAGTACTACTATGCATCAGAAAGGCACAACACTAAGGGAGTCATGGAGCTGAACCATGTTGATACAATTCTAGCCCAAAACAAGGTGTTTGCCAAGCAACTAGCAGAGCTTACCAGGCAATTAGAAACAAAGCAAGTGGCTGCAATACACACACAAGATCAAGAGGAAGAAGGCATTGAAGGAGGTGATTGGGAAGAGGCCAATTATGTGGGAAACCAACAAAGGCAATCATATGATCCACATGCCAATACTTACAACCCAGGCTGGAGAAACCACCCAAACTTTGGGTGGGGAAACCAACAAACCCAACCACAAAACCACAAACCTTACAACCACAACCAACAAAACAATTCCACATACCAAAACTCCAACCAAAGATCATACCAAGCCACACAAAACACTTACCCCCAATCATCATATCATGGCCAAAATGATCAACATACCCAACCTAATCCGAACCAACAATTTCAAGATCAATTAAACCGGATGGAAGGAATAATGGCAACCATGAGCCAAGACATAATTGAATTGAAGAGCTTCAGGGATGATGTGAGAACTACCTTAAGAAAACATGGTGAAAAACTCAAATGGATGGAATCTCTAGTAGGAGAGCTATCTCGACAGGCCCCCAAATCAACTGCAGTGTTCCCTAGTGACACAGAAAAGAATCCTAAAGGGGAACAAAAGAGAGTAAGATGGGAAGAATGCAAGGCCATCACCTTATTGAAGGAAGTCTCAGAAGAAGGAATCAGGTCCTCACAGCAGGAACCAGAAATCTTGAAAGAAGATGTGGAAGAAGTTAAGCAGGAAAGTGGAACTGAGCAAGCCAAGGATCTGCAAAAAGGCATGATGGAAGTATACCAACCAAAAGCACCATTTCCTGAGAGGTTAGGAGGAGGTGAAAAAAGGAAAACCTATTCAAGGTTTCTAGAGACATTTAATTCTCTGCATGTCAATATTCCTTTTCTTGAGATTCTTCATCAAATGCCCACACACATCAAGTATTTAAAGGAATTGTTAAGCAAGAAAAGAGTTTTGAAGGGAGGACAAACTGTAACAATGAACAAAGAATGCAGTGCTCTCATCAAGAAGGACACCCTCTCTAAGAAAACGGACCCAGGAAGTTTTCATATCCCTTGCATCATTGGGGAAACAAAAATTGACAGAGGATTCTGTGATCTAGGAGCTAGCATAAATGTGATGCCTCTAACTCTTATGAAGAGGCTACAACTGAACGAGGTGAGGTCCACTGATGTAATCATACAACTGGCTGACAAAACTCAGAAGCAAGCTGAAGGGGTAGTTGAAAATATGCTGGTGAAAGTAGGAGATTATTATTTCCCCACAGACTTTGTCATTGTGGACATGGAGGAAAGCTATTTACACCCTATCATTCTGGGCAGACCATTTCTAGCCACTACTAGAGCACTCATAGATGTAGAACAAGGAGAACTAATTCTGAGAATATATGATGAACAGCTCATTTTCAAAGTCTTCAAACCTGCATCTGAGCCTGAACCAGAATCTGAAAAGCCTAAAGATGATAGTAGCCATCCGTGTTTGGAGGAAAGTAATCCAGCAGCTGAGACTCTAAAACAGTCATTGGAAGGCAAACAAGAGTTACAAGAGTTAGAGCCACAAGAAGCAGTGGAAACAGATCAGAAGGATCCTCCCGACATAAAGGTCAATAAAGAAATCCTCAAGAGAAAGGGGAGAGTGATAGGGAGATTGCCAAGAGGATGGAGAAACAAGAAAATTCCCACTGAAGGTTTTTCTCCAGGAGATAAAGTGATCTCAAGTCATTATCTGCCAATCCCACCTGGCCTCAAGACCATTCCTTCTCAGCTCCCTCAAGTGTTCACAATCAAGAAAGTTCTTTCTATGGAACATTTAGAGGTCATGAATGAATCAAGAGGGGACGTTTTCATAGTAAGAGGAGAAGACGTCAAGCACTACAATCCACCCTAACAAGGGACAACCGTCAAGCTAGTGACGTTAAAGAAGCGCTTCATGGGAGGCAACCCATGTTTTTAGTATCCTTAACCTTTAGTGCTTTGCTTTACTTCTAATAAAGCATGGTTTCTTATGCATGAACTTGAATCCTCAGGACAACTATTGATTAAGTGCACTACACCTGGCATGTAAATTACAATTGGTCTCTAAGTTTGGTGTGCCTAATGGCACTCCCAAATCTTACTCAAATTGAATTCCATCTTTATTTCAAGGTGCACAACCAAACATTAAGTTTGGTGTTCTTTTTGAACACAGTTTATGAAAAGCAAGAAGTTCCTCTGGATTTCAAAATTCATGACAAGTATACCATTCATATGTTTTAATGCTTTAGTTTCAATTACTTAGGGTAGTCACTTGGTTTAGAATCAAAGAGCCAAGGTGACTATGATTTATTAGAAATATGCACACTCATTAAGGACAACCAATATGGATTTCATGTCATCAGGAGACTTAACCAAAAACTAAGTTTGGTGTCCAAATAATAAGTGTGCATACATGTAGAAGTCACGGCTATAAGCTCATAAAGACAAGCATTGCTTTACATGTGCAAATACTATTCATAATTCACATGGACCGAAAAAAATGATAGCAATTTTGTTTGTTTGTGCAGGTACAAAAGAAAAGACAAAAATGGAGGAAAAAGACAAAGGAAGCACAAGTAGTCAAAAAGAGGCAGGAAGCAAGAAGAAGCAGGATCCCAAGAATTAAGAAGAACCAAGCAATAAATAAGAGGTGGTCTCGTTCCTTAATAATCAAATGATAATTGGTGACTTGTCTTTATGAATGTTTTCATCATAAGTCATTTAAGTGTTAGGTGGAGTCGTTGTATGAGTCGTTTTTTTTTTAGTATGTGTGTTTGTTTAGTGCTTTGAATAAAGTGAATGCCTAGATGTTTGGATATAACTTCACCTTCTTAAACAAATGCTTGCCATGCTTGTTCTGTTTCCAAAAATAAAAGAAAAGTTTGAACAAAAGTAACTTGGCTAAATTAGTGACAAATCAAGTAGAATTAAGTGGTGGTATGCATGCTTGATTGTTTAGTCACATCACTAAAATTAGAGTGTAGAATTATCATTTTTTTATGTAGAAGTAAAAATTGTCTATGGATCTTGATGAATAAATGTCTTTGGCCATGAAAAAGAAAGAAAAAGGAAAGGAAAAAGCCACGGAAAAAGGCAACCAAAAAGCAAAAAAATTGAGAAAATAAGCTAGGCACCAATGGTTTGAACTTCTGAGACAAATGCCTGTGGTGTTTATGTATTAAGGATATGCTTGGATGAATAGGTTCTGAGGAGTGTTTCAACACTTGGTAACTTGGGTTAACTAACCCGGGATTATCAACCAAAAGTCCACTATAAAGAGCAACCTAAATACAAAACATTTAGTCACACAAAGAGGTGCTGGGCACCAATGTCTCAAGAAGAAATGTGAACTAAAATGCCTAAGGTGGATATGTGTAGTGCACTGATAAGAAAAAGAAAATGCCAAAGGCTTGTGCAACACATAACACTAAGCAAACAAGGAGCAAAAGAAGCTCTAAGAAAAAGAAAAGAAAAACAAAGAAGAGAAAAGTGCCAAGGACATAAGAATAACAAGAGGCCATAGCAATTTTTGATGGATGCAATGAAAAAGTGATAATCTTACCTGATAAGTATGAAAAAGTGATGCTGCAACTTTCTGCATAAAACCCTTCTGATGAACTTCAAATGCTTGCTAATATAGCCAATGTAATTGCTTTCTGTTTCATACTTTCTTCTCAATTAACTCAGGACTTGCTTAGGGACAAGCAAGTATTAAGTTTGGTGTTGTGATGCCAAGGCATCATAGGCTAGTTTCACTAGTATTTTTCTGTTAGTTTTAGTTGTTTTATGCATTTTCTTGAGCTTAAAGTAACCAAAAATGGTTAAATGAAGAACAAAGTAATGAACCATCCAAACAATATGATTTTGATGCAAATTCCATGAGTTTTAGTTATATTACTTAAATGCTATGAATGAAAGATTTCTCATAAAATTTTGCAAGACTTTGATGCAATTGTTTGGATGATTTCAGGGAAGAAGAGGCTAAGCAAGGAAGCAACAAAATCAATAAAGGAAGCTTGTATATCACATGTGGAGTTTAAGTTCCAGTTTAAGCCTAAACTGGAGCTTAAACGCCAAAATCATGAAGGATAAGAAATGCTGGGATTGAAGTTTAACCTCCAGTTTGACCTCAAACTGGAGGTTAAACGCCAGAATGAAAAGCCTCACTTAAGGAGCATTCCACGTTTAACCTCCAGTTTGACCTCAAACTGGAGGTTAAACGCCAGAATGAGTATGCCACCCAGGGAGGAGTTCCACGTTTAACCTCCAGTTTGACCTCAAACTGGAGGTTAAACGCCAGAACCAGGAAGAGTACCAGGGGCCATTCCACGTTTAAGCTCCAGTTTGACTTAAACTGGAGCTTAAACGTGTTCGATAGTTTCTTCACTCCAGGGTTGCTCTCTCCATCTCCACGTTTAACCTCCAGTTTGACCCCAAACTGGAGGTTAAACGTGTTCGACACCTCCAGGGCCACCATTCCAAGCTTCCACGTTTAACCTCCAGTTTGACTCAAACTGGAGGTTAAACGTGTTCGACCTCCAGGGCCACCATTCCAAGCTTCCACGTTTAACCTCCAGTTTGACTCAAACTGGAGGTTAAACGTGTTCGACCTCCAGGATTGCCTCATTCCTTTTCCACGTTTAACCTCCAGTTTAACCTTAAACTGGAGGTTAAACGTGTTCGACTACATTACTCTCCAGGGCTACCATTCTTCCATTTCCACGTTTAAGCTTCAGTTTAACCTTAACTGAAGCTTAAACGTGCTTCTACAAATAGCCTCACTGGAAGTGTCTGGCGTTTAAGTTGCAGTTTAAGCTTAAACTACAACTTAAACGCCACTCTTGAAAAGGGTTTCTGGGCCAAAAATATTGTGATTTAAGTTAGTCTTTGAGCACAATTATTAACTTAAACTTACTTTGGTATGAAACCCAATTGAATATCATGGTTTATGGGATTGGGCCTGAAGGATTGATGAGTTTGAAATCTCAATTTATTGAGTCATGTGTCATTATTTGATTATCACTAAGTTGGCTCAATAAATGTTACAGGATCTGGATCAACAACCTCATCAAGATTATGGATCATAAACCCAAGGCAAAAGGAAAGCAAGGAGAGGCCTCAAAGCCCAAGAAGCACAACTGAAGCTCAATATAGAAAGTGTATAAATAGGATAGAAGTTAAGTGAGAAAAAAAAAAACTTTACTTTCACTTTTAGCTAGTTTTCCTTTTCTTTGTAATTGAATTCAGAGCTATGATTCACTAAACCCCCTTTCATTGGGTTAGGGAGCTCTATTGTAATTCAATGAATCAATAATAGTTTATCTTCTTCTTCAATCTTTTCTCTTGAATTTTGTTAGAAAGCTTCTCGATCTAATTCCATTGAGTAGTTGTCTTGGGAAAGAAACTACTCATACTTGGAATCCTTCGGAGCCTTGGGAAAGGAATGGAGGATTCATGCTAGAGAAGCTTTCTCACAGTGGATTGGATTGGGGTTTGGATGGATATTGTGACATGTAATCCTACCAAATTGTGGTTCATGAAATTGTGTGGTATAATCAGTGATCAAGCATCATCTCTTCTTATGAACATTTAAACCAAGGGATTGGGAATTTGTTTGTTTTTAGAGAGCATTGGTGAGCCAAGGAATTGGGATCCAATCATATAAGATTGCCAAGCAAAATTCAATGAATGCATTGGTTGAGGAAGAGATTTACATGTTTTGATTCGGAGATTTCAATATCTCCTAAACCCAATGAATTCCCCATTTCTGATTTCCACTCTCTCTTTACATTCTGCAATTTAATTCTTGCAATCATCCCCATTCCCTTTTTATTCCAGCAATTTACATTCTGCTCTTTAATTCATGCAATTTAAGATTCAGCCATTTAATTTTCTTGTCATTTACTTTTCCCGCCAATTTTACATTCCGCAATTCTCATCTCAAATCTTGATTCCGCTCAACTAGAACAAACTTCTAATCCGAATTGCTCACTCAACCAATCCTTGTGGGATTCGACCTCACTCTATTGTGAGTTTTTACTTGACGACGATAACCGGTGCACTTGCCGGAAGGAATTTTGCCGATCGTGCAATTTCCTAATCGTAGCATAACTAGTTTTATGCGCATCAAGTTTATGATATCCAATGAGATACGATCTAAATTTTTCAAATGCAAAGACTATTGCCAAGAGTTCTTTTTCAGTGGTTGTGTAATTCCTTTGGTTAGCATTCAAGACTTTACTGGCATAATAAATCACATGTACCAAATTGTCTTTCCTTTGTCCTAACACTGCCCCAATAGCAAGGTCTGATGCATCACACATCAGTTCAAACGGTAAGTTCCAATCAGGTGGGGCAATGATAGGTGCAGAGGAAAGTTTTTGCTTCAAAAGTTCAAAAGCTAGCATGCAATTTCCATCAAATACAAAGGGTGTATCAGAGACAAGCAAGTTACTCAAAGGTTTGGCTATTTTAGAAAAGTCTCTAATAAACCTTCTGTAAAAACCAGCGTGGCCCAAAAAGCTCCTAACTGCCTTGACATTACTTGGTGGAGGTAGTTTTTCAATGATTTCCACCTTAGCTCTGTCCACCTCCATGCCTCTATTAGAGATTTTGTGGCCAAGGACTATTCCTTCTGTGACCATGAAATGACACTTTTCCCAGTTTAAGACTAGGTTAGTCTCTTGGCACCTCTTAAGCACCAAGGCAAGGTGGTGTAGGCAGCTGGGAAAAGAATCCCCAAACACAGAAAAATCGTCCATGAAGACCTCAATAAATTTTTCAATCATGTCCGAAAAGATGGACAACATGCATCTTTGGAAAGTGGCAGGTGCATTGCACAATCCAAAGGGCATGCGTCTATAAGCAAAAACTCCATATGGACAAACGAATGATGTTTTCTCTTGATCACTAGGATCAACTACTATTTGGTTGTATCCTGAATATCCATCCAAGAAACAATAGTAAGCATGTCCGGCAAGCCTTTCAAGCATCTGATCCATGAATGGGAGTGGGAAATGATCTTTTCTGGTGGCTTCATTGAGCTTCCTGTAGTCTATGCACATCCTCCACCCAGTAACAGTTCTTGTGGGTATGAGTTCGTTCTTCTCATTTGGCACCACCGTTATGCCACCTTTCTTGGGAACTACATGGATGGGACTAACCCATGGGCTATCAGAAATGGGGTAGATTACCCCTGCCTGCCATAACTTCCTCACTTCCTTTTGTACCACTTCTTTCATGACGGGGTTCAATCTTCTTTGAGCTTGAATGGAAGGTCTAGCATCTTCTTCTAACAAGATTTTATGCATGCATATGGATGAACTTATCCCCTTCAAATCAGCTAGGGTCCATCCAATGGCATCTTGATGAGTTTGCAGCACCTTGATCAATTCTTCTTCTTGTTCTTGGCTTAAGGCCGAGCTAATGATAACAGGGTGACTCTCATCACTACCCAAGTATGCATACTTGAGATTAGGGGGCAATGCTTTGAGCTCAGGTTTTGGTGCTTCCTTTTCTTCTTTCACTTTCTCTGGCTTGCTTAGCATAGTTGTGTCAGCATCCTTGATATCACTAACTTCAATATCCTTAGTGAACTCCTCCTCTGCCACTTCCTTTATTGTTTCCTCAAAAGTTTCTTGTACTGCAATGTCCACTACATCAACCCTCATGCATTCCCTTAGTGATTCTGATGGATAGCTCATTGCCTTGAATACATTAAACACCAATTTCTCATCATGGAGTCTAAGAGTGAGTTCACCCTTTTGTACATCTATGATGGCTCCAGCAGTAGCTAGGAAGGGTCTCCCCAGAATTATCGAAGCCTTGGCTTCTTCCTCCATATCTAACACCACAAAATCAGCAGGAAATATAAATTCTCCCACCTTCACCAACAAATCCTCAACTATCCCATGAGGGAATTTAAAAGATCGATCTGCCAATTGGAGGGCCATTCTGGTTGGTTTGGCTTCTTCAATCTTCATTCTTTTCATCATTTTTAGCGACATCAAATTGATGCTGGCCCCTAAATCACACAAGGCCTTCTCCACCATGACTTCTCCTATAATACAGGGGATTTGGAAACTGCCTGGGTCCTTCAATTTTTGAGGCAATTTGTGCTGAATGATGGCACTGCATTCTTCAGTTAACAACACAGTTTCCTCATTTCTCCAGCTTCTCTTCTTGGTCATCAATTCTTTTAAGAATTTTGCATAGAGTGGCATTTGCTCTATTGCTTCAGAAGACAGAGGAAAGCAGAGATTCAGAGGACAAAGCATCTCCAAAACTCCAACATATTCTCCATTACTGCACAACAAGTAACTTTTAATTTATGCTCTACTGGTTATTCACAATTCAATTGATAAACATAATTGACTTCCTGACTAAGATTTACAAGATAACCATAGATTGCTTCAAACCAACAATCTCCGTGGGATTCGACCTTTACTCACGTAAGGTATTACTTGGACGACCCAGTGCACTTGCTGGTCATGTGTGCGAAATTGTAAGAGAGTAACAATTTTGTGCACCACTGTTCCGATGCCAGGCAACGCGAACGCGTGGATCACGCGGACGCGTGACCTGGCAGAAACGCAATCCACGCAAATGCGTGGACAACGCTTCCGCGACCTGTATGTACCAGAATACACTGGGGGCAATTTCTAGGTTGTTTTTGACCCAGTTTTCGGCCCGAAAAACACATATTAGAGGCTATAAAGTGGGAAAATGCATCCATTCATAAACATCAGCTCATAATTCACAATTTTAGTTTTAGATGTAGTTTTTAGAGGGAGAGGTTCTCTCCTCTCTCTTAGGATTTAGGATTAGGATTTCTCTTAGGATTTAGGATTTTATCTTCTTCAATCAGGTTCAATATTCCTTTTATATTTTTATTTATTCTAATACTTTTATTCGTATCTGATTTATGTTGCCAAATTGGCTTATGAACCATTCATGTTATGATTTTCTTTATTTAATATAATTTGAGGTATTTCAGACTTATGATTGCTCTCTTTAATTTATTAATGTTCTCGATTTATCCAAATTATTTTCATTCAAGTAGAATTTCTTCCCTTTTGTCTTTGGTTAAGTAATTGGTAACACTTGAGTTGTCAAACTCAGCAGTGATTGAAATTGGCAGATTACTAATTGATCTGGATTGCTCTAAAGCTAGTCTTCCCACAGGGATTGACTAGGACTTGAGGATCAAGCTAATTAGTCCACTTGATTTTTCTTTGCTTTAGTAAAGGTTAACTTAGTGGGATTAAAACCCAATTCTCATCACATATGATAAGGATAACAAGGACAGGATTTCCAGTTCCAATACCTTGCCAAGAGTTTATTTTATTATTACTATTTTTTTTTCTTATCATTTGGCATACTTCTTCCTTACTTTCAAAATCCCCAATTTACAAGACTCATAACCAATAATAAGAACACCTCCCTGCAATTCCTTGAGAAGACGACCCGAGGTTTAAATACTCGGTTATCAATTTTAAAGAGGTTTTTTACTTGTGACAACCAAAACTTTTGTAAGAAAGGTTGATTGCTTGGTTTAGTAACTATACTTGCAACGAGAATTTACTATAACTTCTAAACCATCAATCTTCAGTTCTTCAAAATGGCACCGTTGCCCGGGAATTGTAAACGTGTGCCTTATTATTGGTTATTGTAAATATTTGCTTTTTGCTTGTTTATTTGTTTTTATTTTTGTTTTTATTTTTGCTTTTTCATAAATTAAGAGGTTATTGGTTTTATTTAGTTATTAAAAATTTTTCAAAAATTTGTTCTTGGTGTTCATCTTGATCTTCAAGTTGTTCTTCGTGTTCATCTTGACCTTCAAGTTATTCTTAGTTGTTTTCTTCGTTTTGAACTAAAAATTTTTAAGTTTACTGTCATTTTATTGTTTTTCTCTTTCCTCATTAAATTCAAAAATTCAAAATTTAAAACTCAAATTTCAAATTTCAAATTTTAATTCTCAAAATTCAAATTTAAAAAATTTTAAATTCAAATTTCAAAATTTCAAATTTCAATTCTCAAAATTCAAATTAAAAAAAATTCAAATTCAAATTTCAAAATTCAAATCTTTTTCAAAAAATCATATCTTTTTCAAAATCTTATCTTATCTTATTTCAAAAATCAAATTTCAAAATTCAATATTTAAATTTCAAATTTCAAAATTTAATTTTCAAATTTCAAAATTTAAATTTCAATAACCTTTTAATTTAAAATTTGTTTTTATTTTCGTTTTTTATTTTTATTTACTATTATGAATTCTCACCCCTCTCGCTTTGAGTTTGGTCCCAATGCTATTGCAAGGAATGGAAATTATAACAGGAACATGCATCAAGGTCAAAACAATCAGAGATGGAAGGAGCCACAAGGATCTGATCAACCCTTTAGGCAACAACACCCTCCAAGATACCATAGACCATGACCATTCCACAATGCATGTCAAAACAACAGTTATGGTGGACCCTTCTCTGACAACCAACACCCACCTAACTGCTATAGTCAAGAGCCATTCCAAGGTGCATACTAAGACGATAGATATGGTGGACCCCCATCATATACTTATGACACACCTCCTCAACATCATTTTGGACCACCATACTCACAAGCCCCTTACCACCAAACACCCTCATATGATCCTAACCCTCATCCACCATACCAACCACCTTATGAACCATGTGAACCATATATAGAACCACCCCAATTTTAACCCAATTACTCCCAAGAACCACACCTCCATATGCACCATATCCATATCCATCAATCCAAGAGCCTTATGGTCCTACTTATGATACCCAAGCGGAACAAGAATTAACAGATCGTCTCAAGGAAACAGTGGATCAATTTCATGCAACCCTTCATCAATTGGAGCAAGCGATACATCAATTAGCTTCCCGGCGTTCGGACACTCAAGAAATCCCCATGGCTTCATGTGGACAATCTAATGAAGAACGTAGCATGAAGGAGACATTAGAAACTCCGGTGGACAGTAAGGAGCATGAATTTGTACTGGAACAAGTGGAGGAAGCCGGAATTATTAAAGAAGAAGAAGTGGTTGAAGACTTGGGAGATGCAGAACCTCCATGGGAAAGTCCAGTCATAGAACCTCCTTCCAAGACATTTGAATTTGATGCCAAAGAGGGTGTACAACCTCCAAGGCATGTCATGGTTAAGGAATTGGAAGAGGTCGATCAAGAGATAGAGATTCAAAAAGAAGAAGCACAACCTCCCATGCCCTTGGAAAGCAGTAAAGAGGAGATTGAATTGGAAGAAAGCTACCAAGAGGAAGAGGTTAAAATTGAAGAAGCTTACAAGGAGATGGATGTTGTCAGAAAAGAGCACAAGAGAGTGGAGCTTGCAAGTTCATTAGAAACACCTCTCCCAAGGCCATTACCGTCCAACACAACGTTCAAGTGGGTAAAATTCTTATCCTTGACCTTTACCTTCCCACTTGAATATGGGCTACTGGAGACAGATGGTCAACTTAGAGCTCTTTGTGGCATTAAGAGTAAGAGGAAGATGGTCAGTGGTAAGAATTGTCCTGCAAGGTTCATTATGGTTGGAAGCTTTAAGTTTAAACGCAAAGGTTGGTGTAGAGCTCAATTGAATGGGTCTAGGAAGTTGTTTGGACGCTTCACTGAGAATTCTAAAGCTGAACCACCCGGATGGAATCATGATAATCAACTTGAAGACGGGTGTAGAAACAAGATTTGGGATCCCGGAGGCCATTGGAATTACAAACATTGGTGGAGATTCCTGGATGAGTTCAAGCACAAGCCACCATAACAGGGAGCTCACCAAATGTCCAACTTAAGGACTTTAACTAAAAGTGCTAGGTGGGAGACAACCCACCATGGTATGATCGTTCATGTTTCAGTTTTATTTTGTTTTGTCTGTTTTTATATTATATTACTTTCATTGAACCTGAATATTATTCATAGCATTTGCATCAGCACTGCATACTGCATTAATAAAATAAAATAAAAACGCACGCGACGCGGCAGCGTCGCTGACGCGTCCGCGTCACAAGTACATTAGGAGAAAAGAAAAGTGAACAGAGAGTCACGCGAGAGGGCGTGGCTGGAGGCGTGCCTTTGGCACAAATTGATCCACGCGACCGCGTCGCCGACGTGGCCGTGTCATTTGAAAAATAGCCTCCCCACGCGTCCGCGTCACCCACGCGAACTCGTGGCTCTGTAAAATCGACGTAAAGGGGTGTATGGCAGAATGTTGGGCTGGAACGTGGCTGGACTCGTGCTAGAAGCACAAGCCCTCCCATGCAAATGCGTGCCCCACGCGTTCGCGTCATTTTTAAAAGAATGGCCATCCACGCGATCGCGTCAACCACGCGATCGCGTCAACCACGCGACCGCGTCACCCAGTTTTTTGGCAAAAATGCATTTCAAACAGAGAGTTGTGCGAATGCGAGGCTGCACTCGCGCCACTAGCACAAATCGAGTCACGCGATCGCGTGACCCACGCGTCTGCGTCACCTGACCTTATCACGCACCATGCGACCGCGTCGCCTGCGCCGCACAACTTATCCAGATCAGCGCCAATTATCTTGTCTTTTCTTTTCTAATCCTAATCTCTTCTATCTTTTTCTTTTTCTTCTTTCTTTCTTACTTTATTTCTTTCACTTCTCATTCTTTTTCACCTTCATTTTATTTTACTTAATTACATATTTCATTTACTGCATCTTAATTTTGCGCATATTTTTTTTATTTTCTTTTCTAAAATTATTATTTTTTTCATTGGTGTTAAAATTTTTCATTCAACTGTTACATCTTTTTGAATTATTCTGGTGCTTAGTGACTTGTTTTAATTCTGGTTAGGTAATATTATTTAAATCAATGTCAATCTTTTATACCTGTATTACTTTTGCATTGACATGAATTTATATTATCTCTCCTTACCCACACTCTCTTCCCTATTGTTGCAAATTTTTGCACTCTTGATTTGCCATGTACTTCTACGGTTTTCTCACTTGCATGTTGTAGCTACCATGTAATTGGGACCCTTATTATCTGGCATTAACACCCATATTTTATTTATTTTCTATCTTTATTTTTGGGTTACTTTTCTTCTTTTCCCTCTTTTTTTAGGATAGCCACCACGAAGGGAGAGGAAAAGCTTCTTAATGGGAAGACAAACAAGTCCACCTGCACAATCTTTGGAAAGTATCAGTTGAAGCAACCCGTCCACTTGCACATCTTAGCATGCACCGAGGACGGTGCAATCTTTAAGTGTGGGGAGGTCGATACCGAATTCCAGGGGTTAGTTACCTTCTTTTCAACACCAATACACTATTTTCTTTGTTTGTTCATTATTGCATTTACATGTTTGATTGCATGTTTGTTTGATTTTATGCATTTAGTCACTACTTGGTTGAAGTAATATTTTCTTTTTCAAGAAATTTTTATAGTATTTCACTAATTTAAAAATTAAAATTTTTTATGTGTTAAATTTGTTTGAAGTTATATTTGGAACATGGTTTTTGAACCAAAGAACACACAACCCATGAGATTTTGAGCTTATTTACATGGTTACATTATTTAACCATAAATTTTTATTCTTGTATGTTTTCTTCTCTATGATTGCAATCTTTACTTTGTTTCAGTCTATATGTCCAATATTTAGTGTATTTACATGCTTGCATATGATTGAGGCCATTACTTGTTATTAGCTCACTTATCCCAAATAAGCCTACCTTTTTCATCACCCTTATTAGCCACCTTGAGCCTTTTATCTCCATTTATTCTGTTCTATAACCACATCACTAGCCTTAAGCAGAAAAACAATTAAACATCCCAATTGAATCTTTGGTTAGCTTAAGATAGGGATTGTGTAACAATTAAGTGTGGGGAAACTGTGGGAACAGGGGTGAATAAGGGAATGTGTTATGTTTTTACTTTGATAAAATATTAGGAATTTGGGTACCTACTCATGTGAAACTATAAAAAAAATTTAAAAATCCATGTGCATTGATAAATCTATGTCTATTTTCATGTTTAAAAAAAAAGAAAAAAAAAAGAGAAATACTCAATAAATAAGTAAATAAATAAGGGGACAAAATTACCCCAATGCTAAGTTTAATAATGAAAGATCAATGCACATGTGATAAATTAAAAAGAAAAGTTGATACATGAGTATGTGATGCAAAAGTGGAAATTTTGGGTAGCTAGGCATGAATTAGAATTATATAGAGTATATGTATGTTAGGTGAAAGTTTAGGTTAATTAAAGATTCAATTTATAGCTCACTTAGCCATATATATATACCCTCACCCTTACCTTAACCCCATTACAACCTTGAAAAGACCTCATGATGTTTGAATTGGTACATTAAATTTTTGTTGATTGGTTAGATGAAGAACAAAGTTTAGAAAACATGATTAGAGAAGAGTAGAGTGAATTACCCTATACACTTGAGATACTAGAGTGATATACACTACCAGTGAGTGTTCAATGCTTGATTCTATGTTCCCTGCTTTCATGAGCTATCTTCTTACAAGTTTACCTGTCTTTTATTGTGTAATTTGAATTAGTGGAATTTGATTCATATTTATCTTAGAGAACTTATTTATTTTTAACCAAGTAGGTAGAAACATTCTGCATGTAGTTGCATTCATATAGATAGGTTGCATTTCATACTTTCTACCTTTCCTCTTCACCTTTATAGCTTCTCTTGAGCTTAGCATGAGGACATGCTAATGTTTAAGTGTGGCGAGATTGATAAACCACTATTTTATGGTTTATCTTGTGCTCAATTGAGTGATTTTTATCAACTCTTTACTCACTTATTCATACTATTTGCATGGTTTTACATTTTTCTTCCTGATTTTGTACTGTGATTGAAAACATATTTTCTTTGGTCTTAATTTGCTAATATTAATCCTCTCTTATTACCATTAGATGCCTTGATATGTGTGTTAAGTGATTTCAGAGCTTATAGGGCAAGAATGGCTCAGAGGATGGGAAGAAAGCATGCAAAAGTGGAAGGAATACAAGAAGTTGGAGAAATTGCTAAGCTGTCTAGCCTGACCTCTTTGCACTCAAACGGCTATAACTTTAGCTACAGAGGTTCAAATGAGATGGTTCTAGTTGCGTTGGAAAGCTAACGTCCGAGGCTTCGCAATGATATATAATTTGCCATAGCTGTCTCAACGCCAAAAGACGAGAATGCGTGGATCACGCGGACACGTGACCTGGAAGAAACGCAATCCACGCAAACGCGTGGACGACACTTCCGCGTCACTTTCCCGCGACCTGTACGTACCAGAATATGCTGGGGGCGATTTTTGGGCTGTTTTTGACCCCGTTTTCGGCCCGGAAAACACAGATTAGAGGCTATAAAGTGGGAGAATGCATCCATTCATAAATATCAGCTCATAATTCACAATTTTAGTTTTAGATGTAGTTTTTAGAGGGAGAGGTTCTCTCCTCTCTCTTAGGATTTAGGATTAGGATTTCTCTTAGGATTTAGGATTTTATCTTCTTCAATCAGGTTCAATATTCCTTTTATATTTTTATTTATTCTAATGTTTTTATTCGTATTTGATTTATGTTGCCAAATTGGCTTATGAACCATTCATGTTATGATTTTCTTTATTTAATATAATTTGAGGTATTTCAGACTTATGATTGCTCTCTTTAATTTATTAATGTTCTCGATTTATCCAAATTATTTTCATTCAAGTAGAATTTCTTCCCTTTTGGCTTTGGTTAAGTAATTGGTAACACTTGAGTTGTCAAACTCAGCAGTGATTGAAATTGGCAGATTACTAATTGATCTGGATTGCTCTAAAGCTAGTCTTCCCACAGGGATTGACTAGGACTTGAGGATCAAGCTGATTAGTCCACTTGATTTTCCTTTGCTTTAGTAAAGGTTAACTTAGTGGGATTAAAACCCAATTCTCATCACATATGATAAGGATAATAAGGACAGGATTTCCAGTTCCAATACCTTGCCAAGAGTTTATTTTATTATTACTATTTTATTTTTCTTATCATTTAACATACTTCTTCCTTACTTTCAAAACCTCCAATTTACAAGACTCATAACCAATAATAAGAACACCTCCCTGCAATTCCTTGAGAAGACGACCCGAGGTTTAAATACTCGGTTATCAATTTTAAAGGGGTTTGTTACTTGTGACAACCAAAACTTTTGTAAGAAAGGTTGATTGCTTGGTTTAGTAACTATACTTGCAACGAAAATTTACTATAACTTCTAAACCATCAATCTTCAGTTCTTCAGATGCATATCAAGAGGCCCAGCTTAAGCGCCAGATGTATCAGTTTGACTGGGACAGCGTCTTTGGAGGTATAGCCTAACCTGGCAGCACCTGGATCTATGGGTAGCATCGGTCAAAACCCAAGAGCATCTCAGCCCAATCACTTACCTTGGAGGCTCGCGTTTGGGAACAGATTATGTCCCACTATATCTTTCCGAGCACTCATGAGTCCACCTTCACAGTAGACATGGCTGTTCTCATCTGGTGCATCCTGAAAAAGCAACCTCTCAACCTGCCCCGACTCATCCGGCAAGCAATGGGACACGTATAGATCGCGGATAACCTGCCTTTCTTCATATTGGTTTCAGATTTAGTCTCTACAGCAGGTGTCTCCTATAGGGCTGGGGACACGAAGGTCATGATCCCTAAGGCCGACCAGTCTGTCCCGAATGGGAAGTACATCAGACCCTCAGTTCCTTCTGCGAGCTGGCCTCCAAGACCATCTCTGGACACTCCTCCTTCTTCTACTCCACCATCTTCCACACCACAAGCACCATCCACACCCATCAGATGTTCCTTTAGATCCTTCAGAGGTTCGACCGGCAAAACCGGCGGATGGAGCAAATAGAGCGCCGCAACAAGCGTCAATACAACTATCTGAAGGAGCTCATTGTTGGTACTCACCCACCTCCGGAACAGAAGGACACCCCGGATTCCCCTTCACCTAGTAGCACAGGGAGCCATGACGAACCAGACAGTGGAGGCGATGCTTCCAGCCCTACCCTAGTCCTTACTGATGGCACGGAGGACCATGCCAAACCTTAAGTGTGAAGAGGTCAGTCCTTGACTTCCGGAGGTAATCTCTCTCTCTCTTAACACCAACATTTTATTTTTTCTTTTGTTAGATAGGATAGATTGCATGATAATAATTGTTTACATGTATGTTTTCTTGGTTGAAGTAATGAGTTTCTTTTCAAGACCCTATTTTATAGTGTTTCACTAATTCAAATTAAAATTTGTGTTAAACTTGTTTGAAGATTGTAATTTAGAACATGGTTTATAACTAAGAACCAATGTTCTAAAAACCGGACCGGACCGGCCGGTCTGACCAGTTCAACCGCAAACCGGAGACATAAACGATTTGGTCTGATGCCTAAAACCGAAAATTATAAAACCGGATGTAAACCGTTAAACTGGTCAAAAACTGGCCGGTCAAACTAGAACCGGAACCACCCGGTTTGAATGAAACGGCGCAGTTTCGCGCTTAAGGGGAGAAACAAAACGCGCTTCACCATCTCCTTCCTTATTCCTTCGAGCAGAACACGCTCGGCCTCAACCAGGGAAAAACCCTAGCCGTCACCCCCGCCGCAAGGAGGAGCCGTGTTTGCCGCCGTCCGTCGCAATCAAGGGCTTGTCTCCTCGAGTCTTCGTGCGTCACAGTCAGGGGAGTTCTCCAAGTCTTCGATCTTTTCGCCGTTGTTTGTCGCTGTTGTTTGTCGCCATCTGTAGCAGTCAGGGGTTTGTCACCAAGGAGTATCTCTTCGTACTGTTGGCGTTATCCAAGTCAAACCCCATGTTCGCTGTCTTCTTCCTCGCTCGGCGCCCATCCTCCATCGGATTCGTCCTGCTCGCCGTCGTCTTGTCGCCGTCGCCCTCTCGAAGGTCAGTGGCTTTGGTGTGCCCTTGTTCTTCATTTTTCGTTTTATTATGTGACTCTCTGTTCTGGAATCAACAAATCATTCAATGATGATAGGGTTTTGTGTTTTTGTTGAAATCATTGATTTTCTCTAGCTTTGGCTTTCTGCTGTGGCTTCTGGCTTCTGGCTTCTGGTGTGCTGTTGTGTGTTTTGTTGCTCCACTATGCTACTGCTGTTGCATTGTGTTTTTGTTGAAATCATAAACAATTAATAGCAAAATTTCCAATATACAATAGAAACCATAAATGATTTTCTATTCTGTTTTTGTTGCTGTAACTTGAATTTGTTGCTGAATTTGTTGCTTCCCAGTCACATAATCAGAACAGAAAATCTCATTCAGTGCTTGGTTGATTGGCTTTGCTTTCTGATTGTATTTGATGATAAATTTTAAATTGATAGCTTTTAAATTTTAAATTTGCACTGCCTATGTTACTGATTCACTATTCCTTCAATGCTTTTTATTGTTGTTAATGATTGTGATGAGCTTTGTTAAAATTGGGTTGAAAACTGTTGAATCTTTCTGCATTTTTCATTATTTTTAACTTCTGTTCTTATTAAAAAATTTTCAATTGGTGATCTTTTGATTTATTATATGCTTCATGTATTTAATTTCACTCTGCTTCTAGGCTTTGAAATCAGTTTATGATAATGGTGATGCAATTATTTAGTTGGATAACTAAATTAATTATTGAGTTCAAGAGATTGAGTTTTTCTGTTCTCATTATTAGTAAGACATGGATAGTTTTTTCACTACTTTTGCACATTTATTTGTGGGTTTGCTGTGGGATTTGGTGCTGTGTGGCAATTAGCACTGGTCACTCTTGTTATAGTTCTTTTGATAGCTATCATTGGAGCCATTCACACAACCACTTTGGCCAAGCTCTCTGCTAAAAGCCAAGCAGCTTTTTCTCTGCTAGAAAACCATTTTTGTTTAGTATGTAGCTTACTTGCTTGTTAAAAAATCTGGAACTGAAGTTATGCATATTAATTAAAGACCATATGATATGGCATGGTATGTTATGTGACACTAATTAATTGAAGAAATTTTGTGTAGGACAAGTTTTGTTAGATAGGAATGATAAGAGTTTGAGGCTAAAATGGTTGAGGCAGCAAATAGGACTAGTGAGCCAAAAACTGGCTTTGTTTGCGACAACAATTAGAGAAAACATACTTTTAGAAAGATCTGATGCTGACCAAGTTGAGATTGAATAAGCTGCAAGAGTAGCCAATGCTCATTCTTTCATTATGAAACTTCTAGAGGGTTATGAGACATAGTTTAGCCAATATAGAATTTCAATTTCTATTCCGATTCATTGGAATCAGAATTGTTTAATATTTTGTATTATTGAAAATCTAGATGATGACTTGTAATCCTATGCTTAATTTTAGTTTTATTAGTATATTTTGATAAGATCATATGGCTTTGGTTGATGACATTTTTAGATTTGGAAGATATTTTAAGACTTATGTTAAACTATAATTATATTTTAAGATGTTTATTTATAATTTATTTATTATTTTATTTTGAAACGATTTTTCTGGTTGAACCACGGTTGGACCGATTGGACCAGTAAACCAGTGAACCAGTGACTAGAGCGATTCAATGACCGGTCCGGTTCTCAGAACCTTGCTAAGAATACACAACCTGTGAGATTTTGAACTTAATTATATGGTTACATTATTTAACCATGATTTTTATTCTTGTGTGTTTTCTTCTCTATGATTGCAATCTATAGTTTGTTCCATTCTATATGTCCATTGTTTAGTGTATTTGCATGCATACATATGATTGAGGCCATCATTTGTTATTAGCTCACTTACCCCAAATAGCCTACCGTTTCAATTCACTTTTGATTGCCACTTTGAGTCTGTTAATTCCCATTTGTTCTTTATATTACCACATCACTAGTCTTAAGTAGAAAAACTATTAATTACCACATTTGAATCTTTGGTTAGCTTAAGATAGAGATTGTGTGTCAACTAAGTGTGGGGAATTGTGAAAACTTGGGTTGATGAGAATGTGTTGTGTTTTATTAACAAAAATATTGAGAATTTTGGTGCTTACTCATGTGAAAATTAAAAAATCATATGCATTGATATATTATGCTTTTATTTATATATATATATATAAAAGAAAAAAAAGAAATAAATAAATAGGGGATAAAATCACCCCAATGCTAAGATCAATAAAAGATCAATGCATATGTGATGGAATTAAAAATTGATACATGAGTATGTGATGCAAAAGTGGGATTTTTGGGTAGCTAGGCATGATTTTAGAATTATATAGAGTGTGTGTGTGTGTGTTAGGTAAGAACTTAGGTTAGTCAAAGATTCATATTATAGCTCACTTGGCCATACATATATCCTCACCCTTACCTTAGCCCCATTACAACCTTGAAAAGACCTCATGATGTTTGCATTTGTACACTAAATATTTGTTGATTGGTTAGATGAAAAACAAAGTTTTAGAAGGCATGACTAGAGAAGAGTAGAGTGGATTAACCCTAGACACTCGAGCGATTAGAGTACATATACACTTCCAGTGAGGGTTCAATGCTTGATTCTATATTCCCTGCTTTCATGAGCTATATTTTTACAAGTTTACTTGTCTTTTATTGTGTGATTTGAATTAGTGAAATCTGATTTATGTTTGTCTTGGAGAACTTGTTTACTTTTAACCAAGTAGGTAAAAATATTTTAGTATATAGTTGCATTCATTTACATAGGTTGCATTGCACGAGTCTTACTTTCCCCCATTCATTCTTTTGGTCTCCTTGAGCATAGCATGAGGACATGCTAATGTTTAAGTGTGGGGAGATTGATAAACCACTATTTTATGGTTTATCTTGTGCTAAATTGAGTGGTTTTTTTATCAATTCTTTACACACTTATTCATACAATTTGCATGGTTTTACAAATCCTTCCCAATTTTGTTCTATGATTGAAAACTTGCTTCCTAAGCCTTTAAATTGTCAATTTTTAATGTCCTTTTATACCATTCGATACCGTGATCTGTGTGTTAAATGTTTTCAAGCTATATAGGGCAGGAATGGCTTAGAGGATGGAGAGGAAGCTTGCAAAAATGGAAGGAACACAAGAAACAAAGGAGATAACCAGCGAGGATCGACGCGCACGCATGGCTCACGCGTGCGCGTGACTTGAAGCTTTTCACAGCGACGCGTACGCATAACTGACGCGTACGCGTGACAAGCAAAATTGCACAGCGACGGGTGCGCGTGACTGATGCACACGCGTGACACGCGCAGAAGACCATCGACGCGTACGCATGACGTGCGCCACGTGCAGAAATCACAGAAAACGCTGGGGGATTTTGGGCTGGTTTTGGACCCAGTTTTCGGCCCAAAAACACATACTAGAGCCAGGGGACAAGCGGAGACTCAACACACATTCACTTTTACACAATTTTAGTTTTAGCTTTGAATCTTAGAGAGAAAAACTACTACTTCCTCTAGGGTTCTTCATATTCATAGATTTCTAGTTTTATGCTTTTGATTTGGATATTGAGAAGAGTTACTACCTCCGTTTGAATTCTTTGTCATTACAGTTTGCTTTCCTATTTTCTTACTCTTTAACTTTCCATTTAGTTTGTTCAGAGTTACATATGGATATCTTCGATTTTGGAATTTATTAATGCAAAGAGTTATTTTTACCTTTAATTAATTTTCTGTTATTACTTTATTTGAATTACCATGTCTCCTTTTCACTCCCTTTATATGTTTATGAAAATGGCACTCATGTCAATGGAGTAGACTTCCAACTTGACTTGGGAATTGATTAATAGGAGACCCTTGAGTTGGAATACTCAAGTGTTAATTTGTAATTGGAAGTTGTTAGCTGACTCTCTAGTCGCTTACTCTAATCCTTCCCTAGGAGAGGATTAGGACTTGTGAATCAGAGTTGGTCAGTTACTTGACTTTCCTTTATTAAGTAAATGATAACTAAGTAGAATAACAACCTCTTACTATTATACTTGAGAAATTTCAACAAGGATAGAAATTCTGATTAATCTTCTCCCAATCAAGGTTTTCTATTTCAAATATATAAAACCTCTTGTTAATTTTTATTGCTTTAATTAATAACCATTTTATTTTTCCGTTCTCCAACTCTAAAATTTCTCAGAAAATTCCTGACCAATAAATTGCACTCTTTTGTCAACTTGTTGGGAGACGACCTGGAAATTCTACTCCCAGTACTTCATTCTTAAATTGTAACAACTCTTTTTAAATTGATAAGCGAAATTTTCGTTGGTTAAGAACTGTACTTGCAACACTGTTCTCATTATAAATTTTTAATCGATAATTTTTCGCCCGTTAATATTTAATTTAACATATTTGGTTTCTATAATTTAAAATTTGACTACTAACTGTGCAAGAAATAAATTTGAATAAAAAATTTACAATTTAACCACTAATTGTGTCAAAAAAAAATATAACAAGAAAACAAAAAATTGAACTTACTGGCAGATTTATCGGGAAAAAATCTGACGGTAAAAATGAGGGAACAAAATAGGTTGGCGCAAAAGTTACCGCTAAAAAAAATCTGCCAGTTGACATCAGATATGCATAGCTTAAAAATCAAATTTCATCGCTAAATCCACCGTAACTTACTGGTGGCAGCAGAATTTAACGGCAAATAATTACGAGCCAGGTTTATACTATGGATTTAATCCGACGAAAAATCTGATGGTAATCTTATTACCGGCGGATTATTTTCGTTTTTCGGCCGATAAATTTGCCAGTATTCAACATTTTTCTTGTATTGTCGTCGTGTCTGCTCTCTCCACCACCGCTCTCGTTGCATGAGCTCCCTCTAGCGCCTCTTCCATCTGCAAATTTTAGGTATACTCTGCTTTTGTGCTTTTGTTTTTCGTGATAAATCTTAGGGATCAATTTTTCTGTGTGAATTTTAGGTTTATCATATTCTGTTTTTGTGCTTTGTGAATATGTGGGTTTACTCTGGTTTTGATGAAGCTTTAAGACTGAGTTTACTCAATCTGAGCTTTTTACTCTGGAAGATTTTGGTAGTTTGCTGTGTTTCTGTTTAATATTATCATTATTATTGTTAATCTGGCTCTGTGATTTTTGTGCTAATTCATATGATGTTCAGCTTGATTGGATCGTTCACATTGCTGACAAATGCAAATGGAAGAAGTGTAGAGTTTTGAACTTGTGATTATTGACGAGTAGTTAAGCACTGACTTCACAATTTTTCACTTTTCTTAGAATTCAATTATCAATATGTTCTAAGGGTGCTGATTGGCGTGCGAAAGAGGCTCTGTGGCGAAAGAGAGAAGCTGCATATCGTCTGGAAATTCAGAAGCTTAAAGCGGTATCCTCTATTCATAATCCACAACTGTAAATGATACCTGCCATCTGATCACTGGGAATCTACTATTTTTATACGCATTAGGTTCACTATTTTGGATATCTTAGTGCCTTTTTTCCTCATGCCCTCTATTGTTGTAAAATGGAACATATAATAGCACCCTTGCTTTTGTCATTTATTCCCCTTGGAGGCAATAACTTGATATCTTCAAGTTTTTGGGCACCTCATAAGCATGTTGTAAAATAGCTGTTATCATAGTTTTTATCAATTGCATGCTAAATGTTTAAGTATGAATCTGTGAAAAAGATTTGGGTGAAACTGCAAATTGTATAAGCCTTTCAGTTTTGATCCTTGTGCATGTATTTTAAATACTTTAAGTTTCTAATTTTGGTCTTGCTGAGAAATACTAATTTGGCGCAGCTGCTACTGGATATGGAGAGAATGCATTTTGAACTCATAGATGGCACTCAGGATTCTCAGTGGAGATCTGAAAAGGGTAATGGTCCTTCCAGAATTCAAAATGAGTACCTCATAAAATAGGCTATCAGTGCTCAGGTATGACTGCATTACTAATTGGTTGTCTGAGGTGGTAAAAATGTGGTCATTGATGCGGTTCATGCTATAACATTGTGCCGAGCATGAATGCTGTTGTCAACTATGATCTACAGGTAGAAGTTTGATCCATTATTTTGATTTCATGAATTAATAGTAATAACTAATAAATCTGTTGATAGTAATATACCGAAAGCAAAAGTGATTGGTAATATTATGTTTTACTATGCTTTGTTGTTTTCTACAATAGTACTTGTAGATGAGCTTTTCCCATTTTTATTAAAATATAGTAGAAAAGAGTTCAGAAGGTGAATGTAAGATATCCTCACTAAACCTAAGGAGATAGCACGAGCTAGTCAAATCTCTCATTTCATGTTTTATAAAGAAGCCAAGTAAATTATTGGAATTCCTCTCAATTGTGTAGGAGTCTATTGAGAGAAGTGGATATTTCCTTCTTTAGTTCTGCCAAAGACAAAATCTCAAATGACATATGAGAAAATTGTTAAATCTATTAGATTTCTTTAATTCTTTCCATTTCTGTTTTGCACAGTTGTTCAAGGGGAGTAATGATATTACCTGAACTTTGAACTCTCACAGAAGTTAGAGTTCACTATTCCTTTTGTGAGATTTTAGTCTTACTATCAATATTTTCAGGTTCCTCCTTGGTCATGTTCTTGTGATCTCAATTGTTCTTGAGATTTTAGTCTTATATAAGCCAGATTGTGTTCTTACTCCTTCCAATTTTAATTTTTCAGGATTCTGAGGAATACAGATTGGGACTAGACACTCTTTATCTTATTTTGTATCTCATAAATTGGTTTCTCTGCTGAAATTACATTGAAAAACAGAGACTTCAGCTACTTGGGATCACGAGTATGTTAATTGCCTTGTGAGTTCTCGAATTTAATGAAGACTTTTCATGACTTTGCATTCATACTTTTTAAATGAGCCTTTTTATCAGGACATTGAAATTGAGTTTTTCATTTAAGTTGATGCTGTTGTGATTCCAAATTTAACCATCGGTGAAACATGCTTCTTATGCTAATTGACATTAATTATAACAAGTATTCTTAGTACTCTTCATTTTGCTATGTATGATTACTAATCTTGAAGAACTTTTATCAGTCATTTTAATGTATTTAAAGATGTCAATTTGTCTGTTTTTTATGATTGAAGGAAGTATGAAGAAATTATTATAACTGATAATAGCTAAGGACTATGATGATGATGAGGAAGAAGATGACACTCAAGATTATAGCTGATATTTTTAGTATGGTTGAACAATATGTTGAGGATTATAGTTGATGTATCAATACATTTTGTTTATGTTTTGAATTGACTTACTTTTTTTTACTGTACTTTTCTTCTAGTTTGATAATATGATGAACTTGTTTATTTTTTGAAATACTATGAATGTCCGAATACAAGTTAGATAATAAAAATTTGTCTTGATTAAATTTATATTTATTTTGCATGAAATCAGATTTATTTTACAATGAAATTATAAAAAAGAAATTTGTTTTACCTTAGTAACGGATTTATAGACGAAAAACTCATCTGTATTTAGAGTTGTGAATGCTATTACATGCTCCAATTACCAACAGAAAATTTGTCAAAAAGTTTGACTTTAGTTACCGACAAAAAATTTGTCGAAAAATCTGACTTTTTAGCGAAATGGGGGACAATTATGGAAGAAAAATCGGTCGGTAACAGAGAAAAATATGTTGGTAAGATACCGACGGAAAAAATCTGTCGGTAAATAATTTCCAATAAGATTTTTACTGATGGACAAAATTTGTCAGTAACTAAAAATCTGTTTGTAATGAAGATCAAATATGTCTATAAATCTGTCTATAATAAGCAGTTTTTTAGTAGTACCACAACAAGGTGTATCATAGTTTAGCCAAACACATCAAAACATCCATAAAGAAAGAGTGTTAAAGATATAATCATTCACGTACCTCTTATTAGCTTAAGTTTTTGGGGGACGTAATATCATCATGACAGGAAATCAGAGCTTTAAAGGGTGTTTATGAATCGGATCACATCCACAAATTCACAATATTTATCCAGATCGAATTTGCAATTTGCGGATATGGTCTTATTTACACTCTAATTGAATCGGATTACGCATATCACATCTATATCTGCAGATCTGATCTATATATTCGCGAATTCGCACCAAATAATAAATAAAAAATAATATATGTTGTATTCATGTTTTATTTCAATTAATAATTATTATTCATATACATTGTATTATTTTATTTTTGTTATTTAAAAAAAGTTAGTTTAATAATAGGAGGAAACATATTTAAAGAAGTGAAAAAATAGATTCTATTAGAGTAAAAAAATGGATTTTAATTTATTAATTTTTTAATAGAAATAAGTTTTCTAATATAAATTTATTGTGCAGATATATTCGGTATCTGATCCGATCTGATCCATAAATATTCGAATCGGATCCAAGCATAAAAAGTGTAGATATTGTGTCTGATTCAATGAATTTAGTGAGAATTGGGTTAAGATTTTGATCATATTTAATTCGTGAACATTCCTAATAAGAACCTTTATAATTGAAAGATTTAAAATTCGATTCTTATTGACCTTATAAAAAAATATTTAACATAAAGACAAATAAAAAAAGATAAAAGACTTGTGCAAAAATTTACACAAATTTAAAATATATTTTTTCTATTCGTTTAAATTTAAAAAAAAAAATGCTTCTATGACAAAAAAAAAGTATTAAAAATTATTTAAAAAAAGATGCCAAGTTTTGCAAACGCCGGCAATTAGAACTCACAAGTCACAAGCTTAAAATGAATTAAGGATGATTGTGATCCGCATCTTTAGTGGAATAATTTTCCTTTAATATTTCTTGGATGGAATAATACAATTCCAAGTTTGACTATCAAAAGCCAAATGGTTCACATACACGATGGCTAATATCATTTCCTAGTAACCTTCCTAATATATACTAATATTATTTATTAATGTATAGTACACGCTTGTCATTTCGTCACTTGTCACACTTTCTTTCTCTTCCACACAATTTCAAATTCCTAAATAATAACAAAGGCTACAGGTTAGTTAAATAATAATATACAATAAATACCTCTCAAACAACTAAACAAGACAACAATTAAAACTGAAATTCCTATGCTCAACAAAACTTTGACCTATACCCCTCATATATATATAGAATCACTCCTTTAATTTTTTGCTTACTTATCTCCCTAGCTATATGTCTGTTTATTTCACTCCACAAAACTCTAGAGCCGTTGGAATAATAATGGCAAAAAAGCCCTATAACTCAACACTTTAACACACACAAAGATAGATCTATCTTCAATTTGGTAGTTGAAATTCTTGTGAAGTTGAACTTAAGTGCAAATATTATAGGTGATGGCGAGAAAGAAGTTGAAGGTGCTTTCAGCTCTCGACACGGCAAAGACACAATACTATCACTTCAAGGCCATTATAGTTGCTGGGATGGGTCTCTTCACGGATGCCTACGACCTCTTCTCCATCACCCTTATCACCAAGATGATCGGAAGGGTCTACTACGACGACCGTGCCAGAAACAGGCAATATGTAACCCCGCCGGTGATTGTGTCTGCCTTGGTGGCCGTTGCCCTACTAGGAACGGCCATCGGGCAAGTTGTGTTTGGTAGACTCGGCGACCTTAAAGGTCGTCGCCGGGTCTACGGGCTTGCTTTGTTGCTAATGGTGTTTGGCTCCTTGGGCAGTGGTTTCTCCATTTGTATCAAAAGAACATGCGTTCTCCTCAGTCTAGGTCTCTTCAGGTTAATTTAATTATTTATGTCAACAAAAAAAAAAAAAAACTTCACAAACGTATTAAATTATTTAACGATTTTCAACCATTAATTTTATGAGTCTCCAAAAACCTTTCAAATTTTACTTCAAATTAATTAATTAGATGATTATTGTTGATTAATAATGTGAATCAATTAGGTTCTTGCTGGGGCTAGGGATTGGAGGAGACTACCCTCTTTCATCAACAATCATGTCTGAATTTGCCAACAAAAAGACAAGAGGCTCTTTTATAGCGGCGGTTTTCTCCATGCAAGGTTTCGGCATATTAGCAAGCGCCACCGTCACCATAGTGGTGTCTTCCATATTCCGCCACGCCCCCGGTGCTAAGGAAAAACAACACACGGCGGCAGCGGCCGACTTCGCATGGAGGTTGATCCTCATGCTGGGGTCAGTCCCGGCGGCGTTGACTTACTACTGGCGAATGATGATGCCCGAAACTGCCAGGTACCTACCTACCTACCTCACTCTTTTCTTCTTTGACCTTGACTTTTAGCATTGACTTTCACTGTGTTCATTCAATTCGATGTTATCAAGCAAGTTCCTCTAATTAATAATAATTATGAAAATTGATTAATTAAAAACAATCTTTAGTTAATTAAATTAATTATTATGACTTGAATTTGTGAAGATTATTGACGAACTATTGACAATGACTCTTGATGTGAAACCCCAAGTTGTATTTTCTTTAATTTAATAGCTCTCTCTTCATTTTATACATTGATAAGTTGTTTTATTTATTTATTTATTTTGGATTAAACGATTTATAAGTATGATATAAAAATATAAAATGGGGCGATGAGTACACCGTTCCATATAGTCATCATTAGTGCTTGTCTTAGGGCGCGGCCATTATTAGGAGCTAATTGATTAATCAACAACGATTTAGTCAAAGAAGATATATATTATACAATAATCACGTGGATATAGATGTTCATGTCTTTAAGTAAAATTCCGCTTTCATCAACAAGTTTGATTAAGCTATAATAATAATAAGAATGAAATCACCGTACGGTCCACATATAGTAGAAAAATGCAAGGTTGATTAACTTAATTTAGAGTCTTTGTTAAAGGGGCTTGATCACTTGGACCTGAAATACATGCCTTGCTGCTTATATCGCTAGGTATCTTTTTAATACAGCAAATACATTACATTGTAGATTTCTTTGCTGGGGAAATTACTCATCAATTGGCAGCAAGCAAGTGGCTACATACTAATAAGGAAAGGAAGGGAAACTAAACACTGTTCACTCTTTTCTTATGTTCAATAATGATACTACGTTCTACAATTGACTTCTCATTAGTTGACACTTTCATTTTATTTTTCTTTTCTTAAATTTGTTTATCTGAAAAATGCATATAGCAATTAGCATACACAACAACTATGTTAATTATTACCCACCAAAATTAATTACCAGGATAAAATACACATTAAAAAAACTAAACTATATTATACATTGCTGATTTTAGTGTGCAAATTGTATTTTTAAATAGACAATATGAGATATCTTTTAATCTTTCTTCTGGTTAACTTATTTAATTTCATAGCATATATCTTTGGAGAATTAAAAGGATATCGTGTGTAATAAGTAGGTTTTACTCTTCAAATAGATTTGTATCCATGAACACCTTTGTATAATAATTAGCAAATGAATAGTACTAAGACCAAATTACTAATTTGATAAGGTACACAGCATTAGTGGAAAATAATGTGATGCAAGCAGCAAAGGACATGGAAAAAGTGATGGATATCTCCATCACCCAGATTATCGAAGAAACTTCACCACCTTCATCAGTCTCATCACATTCTGGCTACTCACTCTTTTCCAAGGAATTCTTTCGTCGACATGGCCGCGACCTCTTTGCGTGTTCCTTCAACTGGTTTCTAGTGGACATTGTGTTCTACAGCAGCAACCTCTTCCAATCTCATATATACAGAATCAAACTCAAAGACAAACAAAATCTTGACGTGTATCAAGAAGCCATTGATACCGCTAAGCTCCAAGCAATCATTGCTGTTTGTTCCACCATCCCCGGCTACTTCTTCTCGGTGTATTTCATCGACCGTGTCGGAAGAGTTAAGATCCAAATGATGGGTTTCTTTTTCATGGCATTGGCGTTTTTCGCTATGGGAGTTCCTTATTATTCATATTGGACCACTGATGATGAAAACAAGCCTAGGGATAACGGTTTCTTGGTCCTCTATGGGGTCGCATTCTTCTTTGCCAATTTCGGACCCAACACGACGACTTTTATCGTCCCGGCCGAGCTTTTTCCGGCTAGGTTTAGGTCGACGTGCCATGGAATTTCTGGAGCAGTTGGCAAGATGGGTGCAATCATTGGATCAGTAGGATTTCTTTGGGCTTCTCGCGACCAGAAGGAGCGAGATCAAGATGGGGTTCATGTGGTTGGAATTGGAATGGTGGCTTCTTTGTGCATGCTTGGAGGGGTTTGCTTGGTGGGCGTGGTTACCACCTTTTTGTTTACCAAGGAAACCATGGGAAGGTCCTTGGAAGAGAATGAGTGTGAGTCTGAAGAGATTACATAAAGTTAACGGCTCATTACTCATATCAAAATATCTATACATAATTAAAAATGTTAAATAATTTAATACATTGTAAAATCTACCCTACAAATGTTTATCGTGTTGCATGTTAATTTGTAATTTTGCCAGTTGAGTTAGCTTTGGTTAGCAAGTTAAGAGATGAGTTGTCATATTGTGAATATTCTTCATTCATTCATTTTAGTAAATGCCCCTTTTCTCATCATCATCAGTTTGTCTCAAATTCCGTCTCTAAGATTAACATTTCACTATATTATATAAAGCCTATATTTGATACCGAAAAATGTTAAGTGACTAATATATTTTTAAAATTATTAGGAATGTCAATATTGATTAATTAATATTGGTTTATGTAAAACAAAAATATTAATCACCTAATAATTTTTTAAAATTTTTTTATTTATTATTTGATGAGTTGATAAATAAATACTAACTAATTTATTTTTTTTACTAAAAATATTGGCTTTTAACGTACATTGTATATTTGGACTTTGGAGTAGGACGCATTTCAAAGATTCCGTTGGAAGAATATAAGATGTTGAGTGACAAAAATGCATATGAAAGAAATGCACCTAGCATATGTATTAGAGAGGCGTTAATTATTACACATGGTTTGACCAAGAGGGTGCAAGGAAAAACAAACGCAACGAACAATAATGACAAAGTTTGAGAGAACATCAATCACATTTCTTCGTAGCTGTAGTTGACGAACCTTATTAACATTTCCAACAATATGATGCTGAAGCCCACCCAATTACTTCTCTGCCGTGGTCTACTCGTTCGTTCACCATAATTAAAAACAAAAAAGAAATTGCAATATATATGGTATAAAAATCAAATTAACAAAGGCTTTAAATTAAATAGACCTGGTCTATATAGACAGAAATTATTTTTTATATGAATAAATATATAGTATTTTTGTTGTATATCATTTTTTGGAGTGTTTTGTACAAAGATGGAGTTAACTAACACAACACACATCCTGCGTGTTGCAGCGCAGAGATTCGTAGCAGAAATTCGCTATGTATTAGCCAGTGAGACAACACGTATCCTGCGTGTTGAAAGAACAGAGATTTCTTACTTATTGGTCCCAAGCCACCTTTGCATTTGATCCATGGCCACATGTCACGCTTCTTGTAACACGCACCCTGCGTGTTGAAAGAGCAGAGATTCCTCGCTTGGTCTCAAGACACTTTTGTGTCTGATCCTTGGTGACGTGTTGTGCTCCCTGTAACACGCACGCTATGTGTTGAGGATTTACAGAATCCATTTCCATGCGTCCATTGCCACATGTCGCACAATGGATAACACGCACCCTGCGTGTTAACCCTGGTCTTCATACACTCGACAGGTATCTTCTCTGAAAACCGCAGCATGCAACGGGACAATAGTGCCTTTAAAGGAGGGGAGGGAACTTTGACTTCAACGTTTTTCATTTTTCATATGAACATTTGAATCTGAAAGTGATTGAGACAGATTGAGAGTGGAAGAAGGCTAGGTGATTGAAGAAGGTAAGTTTTGGTGAGAGTGAGAGTGAGTAGTGTATTTAGTAACTATGATTCGTAATTATACTGATACAGCAGAACACGTTATTAATTATTTAGAACAGCCTAATATGATAAATTTATTATCTTTGTTAATTCAATACTTAGTATTTAGAATGTATTATCTTTAGTGTGGTTATTTTAGTTGATATTATTATTAGCAGTTGTAGTAAGTTAAATCATTTAAATACTTTTTGTTTATTTTTCTGTGATAATATTAATAATTTTATTTATTGTAATAATATTATTGTAATTTAATTAGTTAATATGTAGTTATTAAAACTAATAAAGAATAAAAATATTAATTAATTTCTTTTAGAACTTTCGTTATTATATTTTTATTTCCTTTTAGATCAAAAGTTATTTTTCTTGAACTTAGTAAAATAATATAATTTACGATGTAATTGTTAAAATTAATAAATAATATAAATAGAAATTATTTTTTGGAATTTTTGTAATTATGTTTTATTTTATTTTATGTTATAATATTTATATTTTGTACTAGTCGCTAGTTATTAATATTAATAAATACAAGAAATATAAAAAATACAATTTTTCAAGTTTTATATAATTATTTTTAATTTTTGTTTTAATGTTTTTAAATTTTATTGTAATTTATATTTTATTAATTTGAATAAGTAATATTAACCCTAAACCAAATTATCTGTAATTATTTTTGTATTAATTTTTTGAATTTTATGTAGTTATTTATATTTTATTTTCTGGATATAATTTTGATTTTAAATTTTGGATGGCTATGAAATTGTTTTATATTTTTTGTTTTTGGCTGTCCTGTACCAGACTAACAAGAATTTTCTACCGCGTAAACTTGATCCACTGGAGATGTGGCATCCGATGGTTGACCAAACTTTACGAACAATAGGATTCTACCATGTCTCGAGTGTGAGACATTTTAGAGGACATTCTGCCTTGCTATCTGCTCTTGTGAAAAGGTGGAGGTTGGAGACTCATTCTTTGGTAATGCCAGCTGGTGAGGTTATAGTAACACTGGAAGACGTGTTACACATATTTGGCCTACCGATTGATGGGGAGGTTGTGACCAGTTAGACCGATAGCAGTAAGGACTTCTTGGTCAACCAGAACATGGCAATTTTTGGCAGCGAACCCATTGTGAGTAGTTCATCTAAAAGTTACATAAAGCTGGCCTGGGTTCGCCATATCAGAGACACATAGCCTCTAGACACTTGAGAGTCTGTTCAACGATAAGTTAGGTGTTACATCTTCTGTTTGTTGGGAATCACCCTCTTCGCGGATAATTCGATGGCATATGCCTATGCAAAGTACCTACCACTACTCCAAATTTTTGAGCAGATCATCACTTACAGTTGGGAGTGAGCAACTCTCACACATCTTTATAGGTCATTGTGTCGTGTATCGTGGTACGATTGCAAGGAGATGGAGAGCCCGCTTGATTTGTTATTTGTTTGGGCATGGGAGTGAATGCCCTTTCTTGCTCCCATTCCAGGACAGCGGCTGATGAGCGGATAATTTATACGCTTTTTGGCATTGTTTTTACATAGTTTTTAGTATGATTTAGTTATTTTTTAGTATATTTTTATTAGTTTTTAAATAAAATTCACATTTCTGGATTTTACTATGAGTTTGTGTGTTTTTCTGTGATTTCGGGTATTTTCTGGCTGAAATTGAGGGACTTGAGCAAAAATCAGATTCAGAGGTTGAAGAAGGACTGCAGATGCTGTTGGATTCTGACCTCCCTGCACTTAAGGTGGATTTTCTGAAGCTACAGAACTCCAAATGGTGCGCTCTCAGTTGCGTTGGAAAGTAGACATCCAGGGCTTTCCAGCAATATATAATAGTCCATACTTTGCTCGATTTTAGATGACAAAAACTGGCGTTCAATGCCAGCTCTCTGCCCTATTCTGAAGTTAAACGCCAGAAACAGGTTGCAAAGCAGAGTTAAATGCCAGAAACAGGTTACAAACTGGCGTTTAACTCCAAGGAAGACCTCTACACGTGAAAGCTTCAATGCTCAACCCAAGCACACACCAAGTGGGCCCGAAAGTGGATTTCTGCATCATTTACTCATTTCTGTAAACCCTAGTAACTAGTTTAGTATAAATAGGACTTTTTACTATTGTATTTACATCTATGGATTATCTTTTGATCATTTTTAGATCTCTATACCTCCAAGGGAGGCTGGCCACTCGGCTATGTCTACCCTATTTTCACTTATGTATTTTCAACGGTAGAGTTTCTACACACCATAGATTAAGGTGTGGAGCTCTGCTGTTCCTCATGAATTAATGCAAAGTACTATTGTTTTCTATTCAATTCAAGCCTATTTCTTCTCTAAGATATTCATTCGCACACAAGAACATGATGAATGTGATGATTATGTGACGCTCATCATCATTCTCACTTATGAACGCGTGCCTGACAAACACTTCCGTTCTACATGCAAACTAGCTTGAATGAATATCTCTTAGCCTCCTGATCTACGATCAGAGTCTTCGTGGTATAGGCTAGAATTATTGGCGGCCATTCTTGAGATTCGGAAAGTCTAAACCTTGTCTATGGTATTCCAAGTAGGATCTGGGAAGGGATGGCTGTGACGAGCTTCAAACTCGCGAGTGCTGGGCGTAGTGACAGACGCAAAAGGATTACTGAATCCTATTCCAGTATGATCGAGAACCGACAGATGAATAGCCGTGCTGTGACAGCGCATTTTGGACCATTTTCACTGAGAGGATGGGATGTAGCCATTGACGACGGTGATGCCCTACATAACGCTTGCCATGGAAAGGAGTATGAAGGATTGGATGAAGACAATAGGAAAGCAGAGAATCAGAAGGAACAAAGCATCTCCATATGCTTATCTGAAATTCTCACCAATGAATTACATAAGTACCTCTATCCTATATTTTATTCATATTTTTATTATCAATTCACCATAACCATTTGAATCCGCCTGACTAAGATTTACAAGGTGACCATAGCTTGCTTCAAGCTGACAATCTCCGTGGGATCGACCCTTACTCACATAAGGTTTATTACTTGGACGACCCAGTGCACTTGCTGGTTAGTTGTGCGAAGTTGTGACAAAGTGTGTGAATTACGTTCCGAGCACCAAGTTTTTGGCGCCGTTGTTAAGGATCACAATTTCGTGCACCAAGTTTTTGGTGCCGTTGCCGGGGATTGTTTGAGTTTGGACAACTGACGGTTCATCTTGTTGCTCAGATTAGGTAATTTTATTTTTAATTTTAAGCTTTTTGTTTTTATTATTTTTATTTTCGTAAAATTTTCAAAAAAAAATAAAAATAAAAATAAATATTTTCAAAAATATATTTTTCTTTAGAATTTTTAAGAATGAATTCTAGTGTTTCATGAAGATTTGTTGAATCCTGGCAGGCTGTAAGCCATGTCTAATCTTTCGGACCGGGGTTTCAACTTATCATCACAAGAGCTTGTTGATCTTCACCTATTTGGCAGTTACACACATAGTTGTTGTATACATGGGAGGTAGGCAATATCTGCTAAAGCTTGGCTGGCCATTGGCCATGTCTAGTGTTTTGGACCGGAGCTTTCATTGAAAGCTTGGCTGGCTAGTAAGCCATGTCTAATTCCTGGACTGGAGCTTTAGACTAACATTGCAGATTCCTGGAATTCCTATTAAAAATTTTGAAATCCTTATTTTCCTTTTCAAAATAATTTTCGAAAAATCAAAATTTTTTTTATAAAATCATAAAATCAAAAATAATTTGATGTTTCTTGTTTGAGTCTAGTGTCAAATTGTAAGTTTGGTGTCAATTGCATATTTTTCAAACTTTCTTGCATTTTTCAAAAATTCATGCATGGTGTTCTTCATGATCTTCAAGTTGTTCTTGGTAAGTCTTCTTGTTTAATCTTTAAAATTTCTTGTTTAGTGTCTTTTCTTGTTTTTCATATGCATTCTTGAATTATTAGTGTCTAGAGAATAAAAAATTTTTAAGTTTGGTGTCTTACATGTTTTTCTTTTCTTAAAAATTTTTCAAAAATAAGTTCCTGGTGTTCATCTTGACATTCAAAGTGTTCTTGGTGTTCATCTTGACATTCAAAGTGTTCTTGCATGCATCATATGTTTTGATTCATAATTTTCATGTTTTGAGTCTTTTTGTTGTTTTTCTCTTTCATTATTAAAAATTCAAAAATCAAAAAAATATCTTTCCCTTTTTCTTCTCATAAAATTCGAATATTTGAGTTGACTTTTTCAAAAAAATTTTAAAATCTAGTTGTTTTTTATGAGTCAAATCAAATTTTTTTAAAAAAAATTTCTATCTTTTTCAAATCTTTTTCAAAAATCAAATCTTTTTCATTTTTTTTCGAAAATTTCAAAAATTTATTTCCAAAATTTTTTTCTTATTTCCATTTCATATTTTTCGAAATTAATGCTAACAATTAATGTGATTGATTCAAAGATTTTTAGTTTGTTACTTGCCTAGTAAGAAAGGTTCAATCTTTAAACTCTAGAATCATATCTTTTTAGTTTCTTGTTAGTCAAGTAATCAACTTTAATTTTCAAAATAAAATCTTTTTAATTTTTTTTTCAAATCTTTTTCAAAATAAGTTTCAATCACATCTTTTTCAAAATCAATTTCAAAATCTTTTCTAACTTCTTTTCTAACTCCTTATCTTTTCAAAAATTGATTTTCAAATCTTTTTCAATTAACTACTTAACTTTTTGTTTGATTTTAAAAATTTACTATTTCAATCATATCTTTTTCAAAACTACCTAACTAATTCTCTCTCTAATTTTCGAAAATCACCTCCCTCTTTTTCAAAATTCCTTTTTAATTAACTAATTGTTTTAAATTTTAATTTAATTTAATTTCATTTTAAAATTTTCGAATTTTAACTTTAATTTTTAAATTAAAAACAAAAATTTTTATTTTTATTTTTATTTTGTTTAATTTTCAAATTCTCTCATATCTCATCCCCTTCTATTTATTTATTCATCTACTAACACCCCTCTTTCAGTCAAGAATTCGAACCCATTCCTCTCCCCTGTGTTTGGAATCCTATCTTTTTCTTTTTGCTACTCTTCTCTTCTTATACTTACATAAGGAATCTCTATACTGTGACATAGAGGATTCCATATTTTCTTTTGTGTTCTCTTCTTTTTCATATGAGCAGGAACAAGGATAAGAACATTCTTGTTGAAGCTGATCCTGAACCTGAAAGGACTCTGAAGAGGAAGCTAAGGGAAGCTAAAGCACAACTATCTGGAGAAAATCTGACATAAATTTTCGAAAAAGAAGGAGACATGGCCGAAAATAATAAAATTGCAAGGAAGATGCTTGGTGACTTTACTACCATTGGAGCAAACAATTTTGAGATTAAACCTTAATTAGTTTCTCTGATGCAACAGAACTGCAAGTTTCATGGACTTCCGTCAGAAGATCATTTTCAGTTCTTAACTGAATTCTTGCAGATCTGTGATACTGTTAAGACCAATGGGGTTGATCCCGAGGTCTACAGGCTCATGCTTTTCCCGTTTGCTGTAAGAGATAGAGCTAGAATATGGTTGGACTCTCAACCTAAAGATAGCCTAAACTCTTGGGATAAGCTGGTCACGGCTTTCTTAGCCAAGTTCTTTCCTCCTCAAAAGCTTAGTAAGCTTAGAGTGGATGTTCAAAACTTCAGACAGAAGGACGGTGAATCCCTCTATGAAGCTTGGGAGAGATATAAGCAACTGACCAAAAATTGTCCTTCTGACATGCTTTCAGAATGGACCATCCTGGATATATTCTATGATGGTCTATCTGAGTTATCAAAGATATCATTGGACCATTCTGCAGGTGGATCCATTCACCTAAAGAAAATTCCTGCAGAAGGTCAGGAACTCATTGACATGGTTGCTAATAACTAGTTCATGTACACTTCTGAGAGGAATCCTGTAAGTAATAGGACGCCTCAAAGGAAGGGAGTTCTTGAAATTGATACTCTGAATGCCATATTGGCTCAGAATAAAATATTGACTCAGTAAGTCAATATGATTTCTCAGAGTCTGAATGGATTGCAAGCTGCATCCAACAGTACTCAAGAGGCATCTTCTGAAGAAGAAGCTTATGATCCTGAGAACCCTGCAATAGCAGAGGTGAATTACATGGGAGAACCCTATGAAAATACCTATAATCCCTCATGGAGAAATCATCCAAATTTCTCATAGAAGGATCAACAAAAGCCTCAACAAGGCTTTAATAATGGTGGAAGAAACAGGTTTAGCAATAGCAAGCCTTTTCCATCATCCACTCAGCAACAGACAGAGAATTCTGAGCAGAATCCATCTAGCTTAGCAAATATAGTCTCTGATCTATCTAAGGCCACTCTAAGTTTCATGAATGAAACAAGGTCCTCCATTAGAAATTTGGAGGCACAAGTGGGCCATTTGAGTAAAAGAGTCACTAAAACTCCTCCTAGTACTCTCCCAAGCAATACAGAAGAGAATCCAAAAAGAGAGTGCAAGGCCATTACCCTGCTTGGTGTGGCCGAACCCAAAGAGGAGGAGGAAGACGTGAATCCTAGTGAGGAAGACCTCCTGGGACGTTCAGTGACCAATAAGGAGTTTTCCTTTGAGGAACCAAAGGAACCTGAGGCTCATCTAGAGACCATAGAGATTCCATTGAACCTCCTTTTACCATTCATGAGCTCTGATGACTATTCATCTTCTGAAGAAGATGAAGACATTGCTGAAGAGCAAGTTGCTCAATATTTAGGAGCAATCATGAAGCTGAATGCCAAATTATTTGGTAATGAGACTTGGGAGGATGAACCTCCATTGCTCATTAAGGAACTAAATGCCTTGGTTCAGCAAACTCTACCTCAAAAGAAACAGGATCCTGGTAAATTCCTAATTACCTGTAACATAGGCACCATGACCTTTGAGAAGGCTCTGTGTGACCTGGGGTCAGGAATAAACTTAATGCCACTCTCTGTAATGGAGAAACTTAGGATCTTTGAGGTGCGAGCTGCCAGAATCTCATTAGAATAGCAGACAACTCAAGAAAACAGGCTTATGGACAAGTAGAGGACGTGTTAGTAAAGGTTGAAGGCCTTTACATCCCTGCTGATTTCATAATCCTAGACACTGGGAAGGATGAGGACGAATCCATTATCCTTGGAAGATCCTTCCTAGCCACAGCAAGAGCTGTGATTGATGTGGACAGAGGAGAGCTGGTCCTTCAACTGAATGAGGACAACCCTATGTTTAAAACTCAAGGATCTCCTTCTGTAACCATGGAGAGTAAGCATGAAAAGCTTCTCTCACTGCAGAGTAAACCAAAGCCCCCACAGTCAAATTCTAAGTTTGGTGTTGGGAGGCCACAACCAAACTCTAAGTTTGGTGTTGAACCCCCACATTCAAACTCTAAGTTTGGTGTTGGGAGGTCCCAACAATGCTCTGAACATCTGTGAGGCTCCATGAGGGCTCACTGTCAAGCTATTGACATTAAAGAAGCGCTTGTTGGGAGGCAACCCAATGTTATTTAATTATGTCTACTTATTTTCTATTGTTATTTTATGTTTCTTTTAGGTTGATGATCATGTGGAGTCACAAAAACTACTGAAAAATCAAAAACAGAATGAAAAACAGCTTTAAAAACAGCTCACCCTGGAGGAAGAACTTACTGGCGTTTAAACGCTAGTAAGAAGCATCAAACTGGCGTTTAACGCCAGAAAGAAGCATCAAGCTGGCGTTAAACACCAGAAACAAGCACCAGACTGGCGTTTAACGCCAGAACAGAGCATGGAAGTGGCGTTAAATGCCAGAAACAAGCAGCAAGCTGGCGTTTAACGCCAGACATGCATTCCAAGGGCATTTTACACACCTAAATGGAGCAGGGATGTTAAGTCCTTGACCCCTCAGGATCTGTGGACCCCACAGGATCCCCACCTTTTCTTCTCTCCTCTTCACACCTTTTCATAACCCTCTTCCCCAAATACCCTTCACCAATCACCTCCAATTCCCCTCCAAAACCATCATACACCCACCTACACCCACCCACTCAAATTCAAACCATCACTCCTTCCTTTTCACACATCATAACCACCTTAAACCCCCAGTGGCCGAACCATTCACACACCTCCATCTCCTCCATCTCCTCCATTTTCTTCTTCTTCTACTACTTCCTTTCTTCTTTTGCTCGAGAACGAGCAAACCTTTTAAGTTTGGTGTGGTAAAAGCATTTCTTTTTGTTTTTCCATAACCATTTATGGCACCTAAGGCCGGAGAAACCTCTAGAAAGAGGAAAGGGAAGACAAAAGCTTCCACCTCCGAGTCATGGAAGATGGATAGATTCATCTCAAGGGTCCATAACTCAGTGGTAGAGCATTTGACTGCACAACAAGAGCATGAGAAATTCCTCACCAGGAAATCCCTGAGATGCCTCAGGGGATGCACTTTCCTCCACAGAATTATTGGGAGCAAATCAACACCTCCCTAGGAGAATTAAGCTCCAACATGGGACAACTAAGGATGGAGCACCAAGAGCACTCCATCATCCTCAATGAGATTAGAGAAGATCAAAGAGCTATGAGGGAGGAGCAACAAAGACAAGAAAGAGACATAGAGGAGCTCAAGAGCACCATTGGTTCTTCAAGAAGAGGAAGACGCCACCCTCACTAAGGTGGACCCGTTCCTTAATCTCCTTGTTCTTAATTTCCTGTTTTTCGTTTATTATGCTTTATGTTTTATTTATATTTGTGTCTTATTACATGATCATTAGTATTTAAGTGTCTATGCCTTAAAGTTATGAATGTCCTATGAATACATCACCTCTCTTAAATGAAAAATGTTCTAAAAACAAAAGAACAAGAAGTACATGGTTTCGAATTCATCCTTGAAACTAGTTTAATTATTTTGATGTGGTGACAATACTTTTTATTTTCTGAATGAATGCTTGAACAGTGCATATGTCTTTTGATATTATAGTTTATGAATGTTAAATATGTTGGTTCTTGAAAGAATGATGAAAAGAAGACATGTTATTTGATAATCTGAAAAATCATAAAATTGATTCTTGAAGCAAGAAAAAGCAGTGAAGAACAAAGCTTGCAGAAAAAAATGCAAAAAAAAAGAAAAGAAAAATAGCGAAAAAAAGAGAGAGAAAAAGAAAAAGAAAAAGCAAGCAGAAAAAGCCAATAGCCCTTAAAACCAAAAGGCAAGGATAATAAAAAGGATCCAAGGCTTTGAGCATCAGTGGATAGGAGGGCCTAAAGGAATAAAATCCTGGTCTAAGCGGCTAAACCAAGCTGTCCCTAACCATGTGCTTGTGGCGTGAAGGTGTCAAGTGAAAACTTGAGACTGAGCGGTTAAAGTCGAGGTCCAAAGCAAAAGAAGAGTGTGCTTAAGAACCCTGGACACCTCTAATTGGGGACTTTAGCAAAGCTGAGTCACAATCTGAAAAGGTTCACCCAGTTATGTGTCTGTGACATTTATGTATCCGGTGGTAATACTGGAAAATAAAGTGCTTAGGGCCACGGCCAAGACTCATAAAGTAGCTGTGTTCAAGAATCAACATACTGAACTAGGAGAATCAATAACACTATCTAAATTCTAAGTTCCTATAGATGCCAATCATTCTGAACTTCAATGGATAAAGTGAGATGCCAAAACTATTCAAGAGGCAAAAAGCTACAAGACCCACTCATCTGATTGGAGCGAAGTTTCATTGATATTTTAGAATTTATAGTATATTCTCTTCTTTTTATCCTATTTGATTTTCAGTTGCTTGGGGACAAGCAACAATTTAAGTTTGGTGTTGTGATGAGCGGATAATTTATACGCTTTTTGGCATTGTTTTTACATAGTTTTTAGTATGATTTAGTTAGTTTTTAGTATATTTTTATTAGTTTTTAAATAAAATTCACATTTCTGGACTTTACTATGAGTTTGTGTATTTTTCTATGATTTCAAGTATTTTCTGGCTGAAATTGAGGGACTTGAGCAAAAATCAGATTCAGAGGTTGAAGAAGGACTGCAGATGCTGTTGGATTCTGACCTCCCTGCACTCAAGGTAGATTTACTGGAGCTACAGAACTCTAAATGGCGCGATCTCAGTTGTGTTGGAAAGTAGACATCCAGGGCTTTCCAGAAATATATAATAGTCCATATTTTTCCCGAGTTTAGATGATGCAAACTGGCGTTCAACGCCAGCTCTCTGCCCTATTCTGGAGTTAAACGCCAGAAACAGGTTGCAAAGCAGAGTTAAACGCCAGAAACAGGTTACAAATTGGCGTTTAACTCCAAGGAAGACCTCTACACGTGAAAGCTTCAATGCTCAGCCCAAGCACACACCAAGTGGGCCCGGAAGTGGATTTCTGCATCATTTACTCATTTTTGTAAATCCTAGTAACTAGTTTAGTATAAATAGGACTTTTTACTATTGTATTTACATCTTTGGATTATCTTTTGATCATTTTTAGATCTCTAGACCTCCAAGGGAGGCTGGCCCCTCGGCCATGTCTACCCTATTTTCACTTATGTATTTTCAACGGTAGAGTTTCTACACACCATAGATTAAGGTGTGGAGCTCTGCTGTTCCTCATGAATTAATGCAAAGTACTATTGTTTTCTATTCAATTCAAGCCTATTTCTTCTCTAAGATATTCATTCGCACACAAGAACATGATGAATGTGATGATTATGTGACGCTCATCATCATTCTCACTTATGAACGCGTGCCTGACAAACACTTCCGTTCTACATGCAAACAAGCTTGAATGCATATCTCTTAGCCTCCTGATCTACGATCAGAGTCTTTGTGGTATAGGCTAGAATTATTGGCGGCCTTTCTTGAGATTCAGAAAGTCTGAACCTTGTCTATGGTATTCCGAGTAGGATCTGGGAAGGGATGGCTGTGACGAGCTTCAAACTCACGAGTGCTGGGCGTAGTGACAGACGCAAAAGGATTACTGAATCCTATTCCAGTATGATCGAGAACTGACAGATGAATAGCCGTGCTGTGACAGGGCATTTTGGACCATTTTTACTGAGAGGATGGGATGTAGCCATTGACGACGGTGATGCCCTACATAACGCTTGCCATGGAAAGGAGTATGAAGGATTGGATGAAGACAATAGGAAAGCAGAGAATCAGAAGGAACAAAGCATCTCCATACGCTTATCTGAAATTCTCACCAATGAATTACATAAGTACCTCTATCCTATATTTTATTCATATTTTTATTATCAATTCACCATAACCATTTGAATCCGCCTGACTGAGATTTACAAGGTGACCATAGCTTGCTTCAAGCCGACAATCTCCGTGGGATCGACCCTTACTCATGTAAGGTTTATTACTTGGACAACCCAGTGCACTTGCTGGTTAGTTGTGCGAAGTTGTGACAAAGTATGTGAATTACGTTCCGAGCACCAAGTTTTTGGCGCCGTTGTTAAGGATCACAATTTCGTGCACCAGCGGCTTGCACCGGCTGATATACTGGTTGCATGCAAGTAACATGTAAACCTCGGATAGTTAGTAACTAATTAACCAATAAATTAATTATTATTTAAAAATTAAAAAATTAAATTTTATAGTTTAGAATGGAAGATATAATTAAAATACAAATTTTGACACTATTTTTAAAGATTTTGGCCCAAAAACTAGCCAACAGACCGAATCGGTTGGAGCAGGTCCAAACTGGGCCCAAAATAGGCCCAAGTCCCAGCGTATAAATTAGGCATTCAGCCTTCTCCCTTCCTCAAAATGAATTTCACGTAGAGGAAGAAAAAGGATAACAAAATCATACAAATCCCTTTTTCCCCAAATATTCAAACTCTTGTAACTTTCAATCTGTAACTCCGATTGATGAGTCATCGGCGGCTACGCGTTTGTCTCGGAATTCTCTACAAAACTAACTAAATAATTTGTAAGAAAATAATGTTTTCTCATCCAGTTCTCTTCTTTTCAATTCGTGATTTAGGTTTTGGTAATTAAGAGATTTTGTGATTTAATTTTGATGATTTAAGGGTACTCTAGCAGTGGATAATCATTAGATTTTGTCCAATTGATCCATGGGTAAGGTAAGAAACTATTGAACCCTTGTGAATCATTGAGTTAGTGAACCCTATGATGAGTATAGTGATATTGTGTGAATTAGATTGTGTTCTTGTTGATTTAGAGTTCAATTGGGCGGTTTGGAATGAAATCCAGGTGATTAAGCTTGAGGAATTGATGTTTAGAAGCTTGGAGCTTGTGAAAGGAGAGGTTTTTGAGGTGTTCTGAGCTTAGGGAGGAATCGGCTAAGGTACTGTTTTGGTTTCTCGTAGTTAATGTTTAATGTCACGTGAAAACTTAGGCTAGAAGGCCTTAAGATAGGAATGAACTGCATGAATTATTGATGGATTGTGCATATGGTATGTGATGTATCGTAAGGTGTTACATAACAGTACATAATTTATTAGAGTTTGACTCGTATTTTATTTATATTTTACTGGAAAGACGTAATTTAAACTCTATTATAACGCTATGTACTGCAGGTGGAGTCATCATCCACGAACCAGGACGTGGATGTCAAGGAGTGCGGCGTCTATTAGGAACGACATAGACTACATGGAAGATGTCAGTATCAATATTAATTTATAAGAATAATTTACGGTATTAATAATCTATCGTAACCCATGTAATATTTTGTAGTTTGTCTGGCAGCCATACCTTGGCATCATCATTCCAACCGAACTACATCACAACCTTGATGTGTGTGACACGGTAGGGCCGTTACTTTCATTCGAGTGTGTCGAATGGTATCCTGTGGACCGAGTGGTTCGCCAGTACGGGTATGCACAGTCCCTCTTCTGCCAGCACAGGCCATTCCTCTTGACCAATATTGTTACACTCTTCGGGGAGTACAGCACCTGCCCCAGCCACTACCCCAACAGCCACCCCAGCAGTCATATGCAGTGCTCTAGCCATTTCTTTAACATCGCCCGCAACTACCTCAGCCATCACAGCCAGCACCACAGCTCGCATCATGGCCAATCAAGCCATCATAGCTAGCACAGCCACAATTCACATGACAGCCATCACAACCAGCACAACCACAGCTTGTATCACAGTCATCACAGCTAATACCACAGCGAGTACCACAGCTTGCCTCATAGCAAGCTAAGCCATCTGGGATTTGAGTTTGCAAACTTTTTTCCATTATCACCACATGTAGATACAATTGTGGACGATGCGCTAGTCTGTGGTTTCCTTGCTAACGGTGGTCCTCTTGAAGAGGATCTCATTCCAGCAGTGCCATTATAGCAGTCGCCGTAGTTACACCGGCCATCGGTGGACGGTTTGGCTCGTCGAAGCCATCATACCACCACATCTAATAGTTGAGTGAATGGTTGCATCGATATGCATCTTGATATCGATACAGGTCGTCTGAATGTGCCAATAGAGGCTCCGAGCAGTCTCGAATTGAATGTGCTGACACAGCAGGAGGTTGTTGACGAGTATATCCTTGGTCCTTCTGCTCCGGCAAAAGCAAGTGGGTCAGGTCCAGTAGAGGGACAAATAGTTGGTCATCAGTACAACCTACGAACAAATGTCCGTCCACCGAACAAGTTTACTTCGTCAAGTGTTAACATCTACTACGAATATGACCCTGTCTCTCGCAAAGATGGCATACCCAGGGACCACGCATTTTCCGTGAATCCATTTCATTCAGATAGCGACTCGATTTGGGACAATCTTTTGACGTTCGTATCAAGGCAGGATTCGCGACCATTGTTAGTCCCGGATAATCAGTTTATGTTTCCGTGTCGCCTAACAGGACAAACTCAATTCTGTAGACTTTGCGAATCTCTGACATCTTGTACACATCATCGACATATACCTACCAATCGAGGCGCTGGTTAGCACATAACGTAATAACATGGCGACATGGAAGTCACTCCACCTGAAAATGTCCACGATCGCATCTCTACCACGCATGATCAACTACTAACACTTGTCCGCTTGGCATTTTGCGCACCTCAAACACCTTGTTTCTTCTATCAAACCGATGCACGACTGTATTTCCTGCACACTGCATATTTTCCTCAATCCATTGAGTGGCAAACTTAGAGTAAGTAAATCCAACACACTTGCATTGGTAAGCCTCAATACTTAATTCAACCAATAATTTGTTGCTCAGACAAGTCTCAAGACAGGTAGATTTCAGGCACCCTTCAACACTGAATTAATGCACTCAACAAGGTTTGTCATCATGAGACCACATTAATGTCCCTTGTCAAAATGCCAATACCTACTGAGGTAGTTCGATGTCCCTCGTCATATGTAATTAGGATCAAAAGACTGCATATGAACAGAGAAATAGGGTTGGAAAAATTAAACTACTTTCCAAAAGTAAAGGCAACAAGAATTTCAAGATAGGCTAGGAAAGAACAAGTCACATGACCCCAACAGAATTCAAGACACATAACCGAGTAACCTCGAGAAATAGTTTCTAACGTTCCCAAAACCCACGATGAGCGTTACCTATTACTCGTATATCATCTATGACAACCCATTAGTGCCTCCATATACATAATCCACTATTTTTAAGCCGGCCAAACTTAATACCAGGAAGTATGCAATGATAGACTAACAACATTAATCATTAGACCGTCATGTGCATAAAGTTCTAATTCTTGTTATTCAAACAAGGCTACTATATCACAGACGCTTAGAGTATGCAATTGAAGCATAGTCAGTCCATTCCTCAGGCTCTACAAAAAAGATTGCTCTGATACCACAAATGTAACACCCTCACTATTAGAATGTCACGCTTCTGGTTGCGCCACTCTGATAGCTTGGATATTACGACGACTCTAAACATATTTAATACTAAAATAGGAGCCTGTTTAAAACTTAAACCGCATAACCTTTCAAAAATACTTTTTTGTTGAAAACATATACATATATATACATACAGACCAGATACAATACTTTAAAATTATATATATACATAACAATAATTTACAAACATACATATCACAAATTCCTATCCCTCTTACAAAATTGGTAAAGATAAAGGCGAGGGAAAATAATAATAACTAAGATAATATAAAAATATTGAATAAATAGGAAATGAAATAAACTCTTCTGAAACTTCGCTGCCCATATCCTGAAAAGGAAAAACCTATAGGGGAGTGAGAACATCGTCCTCGTTGGTTCTCACTATAGGGTTACAGAATTGCTATAATAAGATACGTAAAATAAAACTATTTTTAAAGTACAATGATCATTGGTCGTCTTATGTGTCTTTCCAAAAACCAAGGGTTCACATTCAAAATCTAGAAATCCTTTCAAAACAGTATGAATGACCAACATGTCCCAAGCATAGGTTCAATTAAGTCTATGCTGTAGGAGTTTGATTTTTCATACGTTACTAGACCATCAACATAAAAAAAAGTTACCTAAGCTGTACAAATGATCATCTTGTTCCAAGCATAGGTTCATTAAGTCTATGTTGAACCAGCCAGATACTTTATATAGAACTAGATCTCTAACATGCCAGCCACGGCCTCAAGTCCAAACAACTCAATTAGCATCCAAATCAGCACAATCCAAACAATTTCAATCACAAACACAAGTAAAGAGGTTCAAACACAATCAAAGCAGTTACATCAAGTATGGCAATTAGCAGTTAAACATAATTATTCACATAGGCAAACCAATTACAATATGCACACTCAAACAACGTCACATAGATGCATATGATGAATCTCTGTCCTACTAGCTGTGATATCACATTATCGGTTCAACTGCCACCCTGACACAATCCCATGGGAATTTTTCCTTTCGGTCACGAATAAAATAGGTACCCGTAGGGATATCATGCCAGGCACACGGTCTAGGGATATAGTGCCCGCGCACACTCTTGTGATTCCGAAAGGATATGAGCGCGATTATCTACCTCCGACCTCACATAACCCACGGATATAGTGCCGGGCACACTCTTGCGATAGAAAAATCTGCCACTCCAGGGATATAGTGCCCTGCACACTCTCAATATCCAACAATCCAACAGGCTCAAACTCTTATTTCAATCATTATTCTTGGCCCATTTACTTTCAATCAACAAACGTATTCAGTTCACATCTTGCTTTTCCTGTAAAAATTCATTAATGAATCAGTATCTCCTTTACTTGAACACGGGTTTCTCTTGGTCTTACACGGGAAAGTAGATAGACTAGCTTCCAGCTAACATTTAACCCGACTATAAAGACTTTAGCATTCCTTCAACAAAAGCTGCAAAAAATACAGCAGCGATACTACTGGAAAGGACGGTTTCAATATTTCCCATACGCAATCCTTTGCATAGATGTTGGGGTGGACGTACACAAAGATGGAAAAGGCCCGCCAATATGCCCAATGTCCCTGCTGCAATATGATGAGAGGCTATTCCCCCCGGAACAAAAGGATCAAAACCTTCTACACCCCATGCGGGATTTACGGATTGAACCCTTCCGGTTAGGCCATAAGGATCGGACACCCATAAAAATCACTTTTCTCAAGTCAATTTTTTTTTTCAAAACAGAGCCACTTTCCGCAACATCTTTCCAAAACTTCCAAACAACTTCAAAACCATGCAAAATTCAAAATCTCTTCTGAAAGACTCAAAATCATTCATTTTAAATAAGGATTTGGTCATAAAATTCCTCAGCAAAGTCTCAAGACTTTAGGGAAGAATAACCTAACTCATTTCGTTAAATTTATTGAAAACCTCTAAAATCTTAGCTTCTTGATTTGAATAAAGGAAATAGAATTTAAACCAAAACTAAGTCATGTATCCAAATATTTCGAACCAATTTCAAAACCAACTTACTTAAACCAAAACCAAATCATTTAAACCGAAAACCAACTTCAATTTTATTCTAAAATCTGTAGCGTTTCCAAAGGGTTCGAAAATTGTTTTAATTTTGCTAAATCAAAATTTCAAAAAATACTTCAAACTTTTCCTAAAATGTCATAAGGTGAAGTTAGTTAATTGAAATTCAAGTTTCTTTTAAATCCACTAGAACTCCTCCAAATCTGTTTACTTAAATCAAATTCCAAAACATAAGAATTTTCAACTTTAAATTGACTTTAAAACATCATTCTTTTCTTAAATAATTACATTCAAAATATAATAATTTTTTAATAAAATAAGTTCAAACATAATTCATTTATCAATAATTCAATTCAAAGCATAATTCATTATTTTTAAAATAATATTTCAAATAAAGTCTCGGATTTTATAGAAATTTCGTCAGCATCTCCCCTAAAACTTGGACTTTGCCACCCTTTTCGGGTCCCAACCAAATCAATCCTCAATGCTTTCCAATGGGTTAAAGACCAAATCAGTTTCCAATAAAACAAAATTCAAACTTTCAGACTATAAAAATCATTTCAAATCAACCAATCCAGAAATCTCCAATTTAACAAAATCAGTCAATAGTGAAATCAAATAGACAACCATATTCATCCAAGACAAACCAGACAATTTATAAGACTTGCATAATCACCAGAAAAGCATTTTGCTCATCATATCAATTTATAGCGATTTCACTTTAAAATAAATTAGTTTTTATAAAAAGCCCCTACCTTGACAAGTTGAAACCATAACCCAAACGCGTCAACAGAACTCTTTTCTCTTAGCCCGAAACCAACGGCAACCGAGACGTCAGCCCTGATCACTTTCGCAGCAATGACAGTAACTTAAAAGCGACATCCAGCACTCAAAACATGACCCTATGTTACCAGAACTTCAGAGTATGTAACCAAACATAACAAAATACTAACGCAGGGGTTTTCAAAATATAAATACTTACTGTAATGACAAAACGAAGTGACCGAATCTCTGAATCGACCCGGCAGCAGCTCCGACAATAACCTTGAGCAACAGCAGCGAGCAAAAACCCCGGTGACAACAACTGTAATAACCACACAATGTAAAAAATCTTACCGGAACCCAAAAGAACAGAAACCAACTTAAAACCCTTACCGCCAGCGGATCTCAGTGGAAGTAGTGGCGTTCCTGGTGGCAGAGGCTCGGCCAGAAGTTTCGGCAGCAGCGGATTTGGCGGCGGTTCGGACGAAGATGGCGACGGCGATGCCACACACGCGTCTCTTCTCCTCGTGAACTCTCTCTCTCTCTCCTCAGCTTCAATGGTGAAGACGGCGGCTCCAAGGCGGACTAGCGGCGACAGCGATGGGTCGGACGCACGTCTCCTCTCCCCGCGGCTGAGCTCCTTTGCATACGTTCTTCCTCTCTGTTCCCTCTGTTCTTCACGCTCTCTCCCTCCTTTGTGCAAGACGGCGGTGCGGTGGTAGCTGGACGTGGTGGTGGTGGTGCAGCTGGTAGTGGTGGTCTCCCTCATCCTTCCTCTTCGGATCACAGCTCCCTCTCTTCTCTCTTTTCTCTGATTCCGTCTCTCCTTTCTTTTTCTTTCTTTCTTTCTATTTCTGATGTGTGTATGCGTGTGTTTTGTTGAACAAAATGGGGTTGCGACTGCTGTTTGTGTTTAGGGGGATTAGAGTTCAATTTGGTAAAAGTTAGGGTTAGGGTTTGTGTATTGTAATTGGGAATGGGTTAACTAGACTTTGGATATTCCTAAATCAATTTAGGTTATATTGTATTTATTTTAAAATCTAATTTAATCCCTCAAAATTACTTTAAAATTATTATTTAATTACCAATTTGTTAAATAACTCTCAATCAAATATTCTAATTTAAATTATAAGATAATATAATTAATTTTCTCTCTTTATAAAAATTAAAGTATTAATTTATATAAATATAAATTATTTAAATCAAATCATATAAAATTCTTATTAATTTATAACTACCAACTTTATATTTTAAATATAGAAAATAGCTCAATAATTGTAAAAATTATATAATTCTAAAACTTTAAATTGTAAATAGGAAAATAATCCATAATTATAGAGTTTGGATAAAAACCTTAATTTATTTCAAATCCAATTAATCAAAACTGCCTTTAATTATTCTCAATAAAATAATTTGAAATTAAAACTGTAATTAAATATATGATTTAAAATTAGTTCAAAATAGGACTTTTCAAAAGTTCTGGGTCTTACACTAAGACCTGCCACCTCTTCACTCCCGTTATACAGGGGTCGTATTTCTATTTGGACTTGTGAACTGGGAATCTTCTGAACCATTGCGGAGAACCACAACGGCAAAGCTCCGTAAGATTCTTCCCGTCCACCAAAAATTTTTGCTATCGACTTTTGCTTTGCCAACCAAACCTTTCGGTAACTAATAGTGTAGTTGAATCTTGCCTAGACTTCCGCAATTATAGATTTCACCTTTATGGATGGGTCAGATTCAACCAATGGCTTTATAACCTCAGCAATCATATCCGAGTCTAACTTGGAGTGATCCTGTGAGATCGTTTTCATGGAACATGTGTGCCTCCTGTTGTATCTCTGAATCTCCCAGCAAGCTTTCTTCTGTATCAAGCTAGCTCGAATAAACCAATCACACCCGCGTCCATAAGTCTTTCATTTTGCATAAAACATCTGTGGCTCAGATTCATAAACAATGTAATCGACTCTTTTGGAGATAGTGTAACCCTTAATTGCTGCAATGACTACTTTTCTAGAACCGTATTTCATTCCGATCTTGAACTCCTAGTCCTCACGATCAGCAACACATATAAAATGCATAGATTGTCGCTCATCGATCCGTCAAAACAAAATTAAGGAAATATACTACCCACTGCTCACATACCTATGTTCGCATATTCAGAAAACTCCGGTGCATGCATGGCATCAAGATCCAAGCTATGCATAAAAGGTGGAACGTCCATTGGTTGACTAATTGCGGGTGGAACCATTAAAGTTTCCATGACTGCCTCACCTCTCCCATCGCTGTCCTCGTCCTCGTTACCATCTTCATACGTAGCTTTGAGCTCCTCGTCGCTATCATTGTTCATTGCTTCGTGCGCTTCAGTTCTGTCATCTTACACATCTGGGTCATGTTGAACCTCATCCGCAGCTATATGTTCAAACTCAACATACAACTTAATCCTTGGATGTTGCACCTGAGTTTATTGGTGAATATGAAACATCTGTTGAATACTTGTTTCATCAACGATCGGCATAACCTCAAACTATATCAGGCCGTCAAATACGACAACCGGACTATGGTAGAGAATGTTGCTCACCCTCTTTAAAATATCACTCTCTATACTCTGACAGAGCCCGTACTGTAGTTCCACGAACGTTATATTGCATAGAACCACAAACGAAAATGTGCTCTCACAAGCAAAGCTCACGCCCTCATATGTATTTTATATAACCTCACTGTTGTGGTAAACCACTATATTTGTAGTGTCGTCCATCACACCAAGAGTAGAGGAAAACACCTCTCTCGCAATGTAGTAAAATAGTAACGAGCTCTGATTTTTATAGGCAGAGGACTCACATCGCAGGTTCTATATTGCAAAGTCATCCAACCAGCGTTTGTCACGTGTCCAACATGTAAGGTATGCGTTGGCTTGTTGCTCACCACGTAGACAGCATGCAGGATGCATGTTCTTTCTAATTGGGCCATGTGTCCATCACGCAGCATGTGTACTGAGTCAGTACGTGACCTACGTGTTGCACCTACTGTATCTGCAACATCCACTCACTGTATATACACCAAAAAGCTCCATTTTCATATTAAAATTTTTTAGCCTTATATATACATACATGGCCTTTATTCCTCTTGAAAAGAAAAAGGTTATTGTGCTACACTACTAGCTACTAGAAAATTTATGTCTATTATAAGTATATTTATATAGCTAAATTTAAATTATAAATATATTTAAAATAAAAATATTTTAAAAAAAAGTGTATATTTAGCTAGAAATTCAATAATCAATAGCAAATCACTCAAAATTAATATTATATTAAAAAAATAAAAAAATAAAATAAAATTTAATGTTAATAACGGTTTATGAAACTTTTAAAATAACATATACTTCAAAATATTGTGATGCTTTAAAACTGTTACGATAACAGTAGTGGTAAATCATTACTAAAAGCTATTGTAATTTACTGATGATAATCTCAATTGCACCCGGAGTAGGACCCAAATTCACAAGGAGGAGGCTTAAATTAAAAAAAAAAGTAATAATTTTATATAAATATATACATTTTTCTCTAATATAATTATATTTTTTTCACAAAAATTTATAAACTTTTATTTCGTGATTTATATTAAAATAATCTCTTGTTTAAATTTAATATGTAACAATATTTATCTTGTTAAATTTGATTTAATATCAGAACTAAAAATAAGTAAATAAATGAACTCAATAAAAAAATTAATGGACAATACTAATATAATTTTTTAAATTAATTAATTAGTTAATTATCAAACTAAAATTTTTCAAATATAAATAAAATATCTTTTTTGTCTTTAAAAATTAGTTGAGATAAGAAAGAATAGTATCTATTTATTAATTGATATTCTTTATTTTAAAATTATATAATACTTTTTAATTTTATCTCTTAAATAATTTTGTTTGTAACAACTATTTTAGATTAAAAAAGTATTTTATGTTATAAATATTATATCAAATAAATTTTCTAATTGAATAAGAGGTAATTAACATGTAAAAATTATAATGAGTAGTAGAACAATTGTTTCAAAGCATAGAAGTTAATTTGATATATTAAAATATACATATTTTTTTACACAATCATTTAATTATATTTATTTTTTTAGATAACTATTTACATGATGAATGAAAAAGATAGTTTTTTTAATTATAATATATAATTAAATAGATACATAAAATTTTTAATCTGAGATTATATCAAAATTAAATTAAAAAATATATAAAAATTTTAATTATTTAAAAAAAAGAGAAAATAATTATAAATTAAGTTTTTATTATTTGATATAAACATACTTTTCATATACAGATTTAGTTTTTTTTTTTGTATTTATATATAAATCTAGTTTCAAATTATAAATATTAGTATATTAATAGGTACTAATGTGCCAATTAATTCAATTTTTTATCATTGAATGTGTATAAAAATTAATAAAAGTAAAATTATTAAGGATGACAAATTCTCTATAATTTAATTAAAATATTTTAAAATCAAGTTTTAGAAATAAAAAAATATTTTTACAAATTATATATAATGAATAGTATTTTAAGAATAAAACTGTTCACTAACTCTTTTTAATTTTTATACCTTTATTATATTTTTAGTATCATTAATAATATTTAATAAAATTTATTTTAGTATACATATTTTTGTCCTTACTACTAAAATTTTTTGAGTCCGTCACTGATTACACCGTTGCTAAATGTCGATTAGAAAGTCTCCCCATTCTAGCAATTAAGCATCACTAAAATTGTTGCAAATAATTAGTGATAATTTTACCGGCTATTGTCCAAAACGGTCGCTAAATATTTTGGTGAATTTAGCTATATAGTTCCATAAAATTTTAAACATGATGAAAATCGTGACTAAGTTACTATTTTATTGTAGTGTTTGGAGACCACATGTAAAAAATTGTCAACATTTTTGTTGAAATATCATTAAATATAAAATTTAAACAAGAAAAAATATAATTAGATATTGTAAGTTATTAAATCTTGACTCTCCAAAAATATGTATTGATTTCCTCTTTGGGCATGTAATCTGAGTTGTGGCAATAACTCATCAGAAGAAGATTAGACTGCTTATAATAGTTTGATGATTATAATAGTTGTGATTTACCTACTGACTTTTAATTAAGGTTCTACCTGCAGGGACTATTATATGTGAAATAATTTCCTTTATAATTTCGGATACGAAATTGTAAGGTAATATATATAAGTGAGTAAATACTTAAATTGGTCTTTAATATTTATTTTGAACCTTAAATTAAATCTTAAATTTTTAATTACTTTATTTTAAATCCACAATTTTTATTTTGGTAGCTCATGCTAATCTCTTGAGTGATTTTCATTAACATTATATTGATATAGACGATTAATATCACATGTCAAAACATAATTCGACTATATATAATAATGGGTGATGACGTCTTAGATAGTGGCATGTGACATATCGATATAAACGATAATATTACGTGTTATAATGATATTTTTACCAGAGTGATGTTAGATAGCCAAAAATTAATTACAATATAAAAATGTCATATAAAAATTCTCATTCTCTTGATAAGCAAGTGATATACACCTTTAATCTAGAATTGTGAAGGCAAAGGTGATGATTTCGGGAGATAATTTGGTGAAAGATAGCTTCAATATCATTGGCCCGAATAATAAAACTATTGAAATCGGAGTGCGGTATGAACGAATAGAGGTACTGTATGCACTTATTGTGCACACGTTGGATATGAAGTTAAAACGTGTAATTTTTGTATAGAAGACTCACTGCAGGAGATTACAAAACAAAATGTTATAGGTGAACAGGTGAAGGCAGACCAGGTTGGGATTAGAGTGATGCTAAAGGAGAGAAGCTCAGAAGAAATAACAAACAAGACCTCTGAACACTACTCAACTCCAAGAAAAAAATCACTCCCAGCTTGCTTTTTAGACAGCCTTTCGAAATTGAACATGGGAGGGCAGAATTCTAAAAAAATAGATAACTCAGTGTCAAATATGGAGAATGAAAAGACAGAGAATAATGTGAATGCAGAAGTAACAAACCTTTCTATTGCAAATTCTGATATGGAAACTCAAAAAGAAGCGGCTGTTGTTGAAGATGTCATGCGGTCGAAAAATCAAGATGTAGAAGTGAAGATAAGAGAGCTAGGTAAATTGCCTTCAATTAAAATATTGGCTAGACAGAATTTGGAAAAAAAATCAGCTAGAATCAGGATAAAAAAAGAGAGCCTCTGAGGAAGATATGGGAGGAGATGCGAAGAAATTCTGTCCTAGCAGGGAAGAGACCATTGAAATGATGGTGGAGGGTGCCAGCCTTCAATTGGCAATGAAGGTCCTGAGCTGGAATTGTCGGGGTTTTGGGAGACCCCTGAAAATCCAGAACTTGAAAGGGATTTGCCGATCCCACTCCTCCGAAATTGTGTTCATTTGTGAAACTAAGAACCAATCTCGACAGGTTGAGAGGAAGATAGGAGGTTGTGGCTTTAATGAATGGAGTTTGGTGAATCCGAATGGTACCGCTGGAGGTTTGGCACTAGCTTGGAGGGAAGGAACGGAAATAAAAGTGATTCGAAAAGAGGTCTACTTCATTGCAGCAAAAGTTACAGATTTAACAATTAATAAGATATAGGTGTTGGTTGGTGTGCACTTGAGCAACCTAGAACAAACTGGGCTATTACAGTTCAATGAGCTTTCTTCTATAATCAACCAGATGCAAGAAGAAGTAGTTGTGATAGGTAATTTTAACGCCATTGTAAACCAACAAGAAAAGGAGGGAGGTAGTGACAAATCTCCTTCCTCTATTACTGCGTTTACTGACTTTATTGATGGAAATGCACTCGTTGATTTGGGTATGGTTGGGAGACCATTTACATGGACAAATAGAAGAAGGGGTCAAAAGCTTATCAAAGAACGCATTGACAGGGGGCTGGCAAAAGAAGAGTGGCTGAATTTTTATCCTTTGACAACAATTTATAGACTCTCTGAGAATGGCTCTGACCATGCCCCCTCCTTTTAGACACTAATCCAATTATGGAGAAGTCTAAAATGAGGTTTAAATTTCAAGAGAGATGGTGTAGTCAAGTGGACATTAGAGATATTATTACAAAGGCTTGGAGAACGGAAGTAGAGGGCTCGGCTATGTTTATTTTGGCATAAAACTAAAAATCTGTAGGCATAAACTAGTGCAGTGGCAGCAGCAATGCAAGTCGAACTCAAGAAAAGAAATTAAAGATCTTTTGAGAGAAATTGAAGTGCTGCGGGAAGCAGGAGTTAATGGCGGGGAAGTGATTGATGAGCTAGAGAGAAAAGTCGAGTCGGCTTACGATAAAGAATAAAGTTACTGGAGAGAAAAATCTCGTATTAAGTGGCTACAAGCAGGTGACAGAAATACTAAATTCTTCCATCGAAGTGTCCAATCTAGAAATCAGAATAATAAAATCTGAAGACTAGAGAGGACTGATGGTGGAGTAGCTACAACTCATGATGGGATTGCTTTAGTGGCTAAAGAGTATTTTAAGAAGATTTTCTCTGCTTCAGAAACTTCTGATCCGAACCTGATGTTTGAAGATTTTGTGCCTAAAGTGACAAACTCTATGAATAGAAGCTTATTAAGGCCAGTGTCGAGGGAGGAAATTAAGCGGTCAACCTTTAGCGTCACCCACAAAGTGCACCAGGAGAAGACAGATTTACAGCCAAATTTTTTCAATTCTACTGGAATATTGTGGGAGAAGATGTCACTCGGGCAGTCAGGAGTTTTTTTATTAGTGGAATAATTCTTAAGAGTTTCAACCATACCCATATTTTCTTCATTCCAAAAGTCTCAAATGCCAGTAATATGACTCAGGTGAGACCTATCAGCCTTTCTTCCGTTGTTTACAAGATTATTTCTAAAGTCTTGGTTCATAGGCTACAAGGTATTATGAACAAATTAATTAGCCCTAATCAAAGTACTTTTTTAAGGGGAAAGCTAATTTCTGATAATATCCTTATAGCCCATGAATGTATGCATTACTTAAAAAATAAGAAGAAAGGCTTAGAGACTGAGATGGCTATTAAATTAGATATGAGCAAGGCATGTGATAGAGTTGAATGGTAGTTCTTATGGTTTATGATGGATAAGTTGGGATTTCATTCTAGATGGATTGATTGGGTTTGCGAGGTGGTGACTATAGTTTCTTACTCTGTTGTTGTGGAAGGTCAACCCTTTGGTTTTTTTAAGACAAATAGAGGCATCCGACAAGATGACCTTTATCTCCATATCTATTCTTATTTTGTGCAGAAGGATTATCCGTTTTGCTACACAAGACAGAGCAAAACAGTCTCATTCAAGGTATTCAGATCAATCGAAGAAGTCCTATTGTTAATCATCTTTTATTCGCTGACGACTCTATACTCTTTTGCAAGGCTAATCCTCGATCTTGTGATCATATTTTGGAACTTCTAGAGACTTATGAGGAGTTTAGTGGTCAAAAAGTTAATTTAGATAAATCAGCTATCTTTTTCAGTAATAACACCCCTGCTGATATCCGAATCTCTCTTGCTAAACAGTTGCATATTAGACACGTAAGAGCTCAAGACAAGTAACTGGGGCTACCTTATGTTGTCCAACACTCTAAAAAGGCTACTTTTGGGCTGATTAAAGAGAAAGTTAGGAAGAAAGTGCAAGGGTAGAAAAGACGCCTTTTGTCATCGGCTGTTAGACATGTACTTATCAAGGCAGTGGGAGAAGCAGTGCCTATTTATTTGTTATGTTGCTTCAAGCTCCCAGATACTCTTATTAAAGAGATTCACAGTATTTTAGCTTAATTTTGGTAGGGTCAAAAGGGTTCAGAATGAAAAATAGCTTGGGTTAGTTGGGATACTATGACGAGAGCTAAGAAAGAAGGTGGTTTGGGGTTTAAAGATTTAGGAGCTCAGAACCTAGCTCTATTGGCAAAACAGTGCTGGAGAATAGTCAAACAACTCCAATTTTTACTAGTCAGAATGCTCAGAGGAAAATATTTTAGATACAGTAATGTAATGCAAGCCCTCCACCATCGAATAACCTCTATCCATCCTATGTGCCAACGCTGCAACAGAGAAGAAGAGTCCATAAATCATTGTTTTTTTTATTCCCAATTTCAAAAGAAACAAGGACAAAATGTAATTTACAGGAGGTCCTTGATGCTGGAGAAAAAGAACACTTTCATCAAGCTTGGAAGCACATCAAATTATTTTTCCAGTTAAGGCTTAATGGTGCTCACCTCCTCCATCTTGCGGCTATTGTGTATTGGTGCGTCTGGAATGCTTGTAATCGCCATGTATTTGAGAAAGAATCTCCATCATCGGACTCTATCGCTGCATCTGCATTAAAGCTTCTTCAAGAACTTGCTGCAATCCCACATTGAAGTGCTATTTCTTATTTTAAATTAGGTATTATTATTGTACTCTTTTGAGTACATTTGGGAGAACTCCAATTCAGTTTGTACTAGCCTAATAGTTGGGTTTTTTTTTTTACAATTCTATTCCTAATGAATATAATTCTTTGCCTTTGGAAAAAAAAGTGATATACACATTCTTATTACTTATTCTCCATATCGCCTACCATTTTTCTGTGTGCTTGGAATTATTAATGTTCTTTCCAAAATCAATTTCAGTTTCTTCCAAATTAAATTCCTAAAATTCCTCAATCACATTATTATCCATTAAAATACAATTTTCCTGCAGAAATTATGGAGGTTAAATTTAAAAATTTTAACAACTTCTACTGCACAACTCATATTTTACATATAAACTATTAGAAAATAAAAAATAAAAGATAAGATAAAATAAATTTTTAAAAATAATTATTAACTCATCATATTAAAATTAATAAATAAGCATACATATGAATATTAAATAAAAAATATTAAAATAATTAAAATTATGACTTATTTGTGCACATATGAGATAATTTGAAAAATACAATAAGACGCATAGTTTAAAATTTAGTAACATTAATTATAAAAATTTATTAATTATAGACATCATATGTATGAAATTATGAATATTATGAGTACAAAATTATGGATGTTATTAATATGAAATTATCGATGTTATGCGTATAAATTTATGGATGTTATGAGTAAATTTATCAATTGAATAAATTAATTTAAGAATTTGACATTTTTTTAAATTCAATTATAAAAAAATTTAAAAACATCTGTGTTAATTTGATAGTTACTTATGTAATAACTAAAAAATAATATGTGTATAGATGTAATATCTAATAAACATGAATTTAATTTTTAGATGTTAGTTGTATGTAATTATGGATGTTATGTATATGAATTTATGAATGTTATGTGTATAAACTCAGTTAGTACAGTATAATTATAGATGCACATAAAAAAAATTAAATCAGTTTATTACCATACCTCATCAAAGCTAACGTGGTTTTTCATATTCTCGAAAATTGATTGACGGATAATAATTTCATCGGGTGAGTTTGTCTGTTTTTCAAATTATTCTTCAACTCCTTCTTGTAAATTTTCTTGGCCTATTCCAATTGTACTTGTAATTGAAATAGAGTTGTGATTTTTAGCTGGAAGGAATAAACAACCTTCATGATCCAAATTAACAATGAAAAACTTATTAAACCAAACTTAAACATTTGTCAACGTTTGTAATAATAATAAATGAAGTAAAGAAAATAAAAATTAATTACAATTAAAATAATTTAATGAATATTATTACCATTTTTATTGTTATTAGTAATTATTATATTCTTAAATCTAAGATTTAAATCTCTCTTTAAAGATGTCATTTTTTCGGTGTCTATTTATTAAGTATGAAAGAGAATAATATGACATTATAACATTTAAATTATAAAAAAATATTAAAAAATAATTACAAAAATGTCTAATAATTAAAGATATGATATTATAATTAATATTATTAATAAGTGGAATTGATAAAAATATAATAAGTAAATTAATAAAAAAGTGAAATAAAAATTAAAATATTAAGTTATATAAATAAAATAAATTATAAAAAATTTTACCTAATTATAACTGAAAATTTTTTGTTACCAAACTTTTTTCCTTTTACAGTAGACTAATTTAGTATCATGTGTCCTAGCATAATTTGTCAGGTATCATTATTTATTTCACCAGCATGTCATTATTATACGTGATTCAATTGGTTTTAAATTTCAATAAGCAACTCAATATAAAATTAGAGGTCATGAATCTAATTAGTTGCTGAACCAATCTTTTCTATTTTTTTATAAATTCAAAATTTTAACTAATTTTAAATTTATTAATTTTTTATCTATTTATTTACATATAACTTAAAATAAATCCTCATCACATAATAGAAAAATTATTTCAAAAAACTTACGATAGAATAAACTATTTTATAAACAACATATATAACAACATAATAAATGTTAAAAATTCATTTCTTTCTCTGTAATTGGACATAATTCTCATTGTTCAGGTGTAAAATTATTGGATAGTAATTCGAAGAGTCTTTTCAATTAAATATAACACATTATTGAATCCAACCTAAATGTAAAATATGTAACTTGGTGATGATGACGAAAGCTGATTTACCGTTGTATTGTTAATTTGTTTGTTTTTTTATTGCGCGAGATCATTGATTCTTTTCCAATTCCAGATATATATTATATTATATAGCTATGGTTTATAAACGAAGATATGGATGGGTTTGATTTTGATGATGAATTTAAAAGGAAAGGAAATAGGAAAAAAAAGGTATTAATATCTACATAAAAGATAAATCTAGTCATTCTCTTTAACTATTTCTCAAACAAATTTTTTTAACAATTTTCATATAAATGGTCATTTTTCTTAATTAATTAGTGTTAATGGCCGTTAAGAAATTAAATAAGTCTTAAATAAGTTTTAATTTCCCATCAAATAGGATAAATTGGACCATAGCCAAAAAATGCATATTTTAGTCGTCATATAATTATCTTATTACAATAGCATATTTATATATTATAAAATTTATCTATATTAAATTGATATAAAAAATAATTGTACAATCAAATTTAAAACTTTAAAAATATTTATAAAACTTTTGTTTAGTGCAATATGTTGTGAAAATTAAAAAGAAATTAATGAATTTTAAAATATTAATAATAATGACTTTATGAAATAAAAAAAATTATTTTAGGGACTAATTTGATTTGCGCTCTTTAATATAGTTTTCAAATTGCTCTATTAGAGTTTTTCTATGCCTTAAACTATGTTTGGTTGGAAGGAAAGAAATAGAGAGGAAGGAAATAGAAAGGAAAGAAAGAAAAGGAAAGAAATTGAGTGGATTTTTATTTTCCTTAGATGTGTTTGGATGAAAGGAAAATAAGAAGGAAAGAAATGTTATAAAAAGACAATTTTATCCTTATATTATAAATGATATAGAAAAAACATAAAGGGATAATATTGGAAGTAGAGAGAGAGATTTAATTTTCTCTCCATTTTCTCTCCATTGTTGGAAGGAAAGAAATTGGTGGATCCCACCAATATTTTTCCATCCATTTTCCTTCCCCTCCCATTTCTCTCCTCAACCAAACAAGGAAAAATAACTATTTTCCTTCCTATTTCTTTCCCTCCCTTTTCTTTTCTCCCATTTTCACCTCAAACAAATATAAAAGGATTTTTTTTTCTTTCTTTCTTTCCAACTTTAATTATATTCTCTAATTCTCTTCTTATTCTTCCAAATCTTTTTTCTCATCTAAATCCATTTCTGTAACTTTCTCTCCTTTTTCCATTCTTTTTATTTTTCTTATATTTTTCTTATTCTATCATCATCACACCCTCATTCATATCGTAAACTCAAAAAGGGGAGGAAACCGACATCCGAACCCAAGGAGCATGGAAGAAGAGGAGGAATTGATGTTTGTGACAGAGGAAGACTTCTCTAAAGACTAGAGGCATGTACTAAGAGTCTATTTGATCGTATGTTTGCTGATAAGGTGTTTATAATAAGAACCATTAACAATGCACATTAAAGGGTGTTAAGAGGAAGCCGAATGGATTTATATAGTGGAATTAGGATCAAATCAATTCCAATTTTTCTTTGAGAACAAGTTAGATATTCTCAGAATTGAGAAGAGATCCCATGACTCTTTAAGAATTATGTTTTACATGTTCGGAGGTGGACCAAGTACACCAGCGGTTTGGCGACCTTTATGAAGACGAAGGCCAGACTGGTATGTAGTTCCTTTAATATTATTAATAACTTCATATGTTATCTGTTTTGCAACTGGTGTAGTTGAAGTCGTTGAAACGCAAGGCTACATTGGTGGAGATGTTCAAGTACACACACGCTGAAAGAGAACAAAGCGAAATTTGTTGATCAGTAGCGATCTCAGGATTATTATGTGAGTAGACATACATCTGATTATCTTCTGCTACAAAATTATTAGAGATTAACTATATATCTATCTTACTAATCACATTAACTTGTGCTAATTGTATAGGAGTCCTACACACAGAGATTAGAGGCCGCGACTCAGCAGTCTCAGCAAAGTGGGAGGAAGCCACCGATGGAACTACAGCCTCAGTCGTCGTCGACCCCGATGCGGTTTGGCGCGAGACCACCTTAGTCCTGTACAAGAACTGTGTATACATGATGGGGTTATTCTTCGCCAGTAGCCTCCGCACCTCAATATTGAGGCTGTCGCCAGGCTTTGCCACCAATCAAGCTATCATCCCGAGGAAGGCGTGAATTTGAGACTCCAGGTATAGGAGCTCCAATGCAGCCTTCACTAGCAAGCTCAAGAGCTTAACGGTTATCGGGAGTGGTATCAGGAGATCCTCATCTGCGTGACATCTACAGATGAGCTCAGGATGGAGTTTAGGGAGTCGCTGGAGCGGATCCAGCATATAGAGGTTCAGATGGAGGTGTACCAAGCCCAGATGCACGCCGCTGGCATCGACCCTGCTGGTGGCAGCATCTTTGCTGGTGGCAGCGGTCCTGCTGCAAGTGGCAGAGATAACGCTGGTGGCACACGGACATCGTCATCACCTCCTGCACCGCCGACTCAAGGCCACAGGACTAATGACGATGACGACTACCTGGATCTATAGATATTAGGTTTTTATTTTATTGTTTCATAGATTTATTTAATATACTTGACTTTTATTTAATTTGCATATTGTATTATTTATTTATTTTAAAAAAATCTTTCATTATTTATGAATTGACAAATTAAAATTGACCATTTATTTTCAAAATAAAAAAAATTGACATTACCTTTGGAATTACTGTAGGAATAATCCGACGGTAACATGGCGCGAAACAACATGTTTTGGCGCCAACATTACCGTTAGAAAAATCCGCCGGTAACTAGTTGGTTTCCTGAGCTAGTAATCCGTCACAAAATCCGACGGTAATTACCCTCGGACAAAATAAATCCAATGGTAAATATTTACCGGCGAGGTTTATACCGTCTGATTGTTTCCGATGGTAAATTGATTACTGTTGGATATATTAGAAGAATCTGACGGAACTCAGCATTTTTCTTATGTTGTCAGGAAAGAAATGATTCCATTGAGGAAGAAAATCAGGAAATAATTGTCTTAGCCGTTAGTACTAAAAAAGAAAATCTGATTCCAAAGTCTACTTCCATTAATTTGGAGAATCCAGAAGAAAAAGAAGAAAGTCCCTTTGTACCTTGGATGGTTGTCAAGAAACCTCAAAGAAAAAACAAATAAGGATCAAGGGAATTAAATGCCAAGCAAAATAGGGAAGGTTACAATACCCAATGTGATGCTCTTTGCAATAATGAAGATAACCAAGAAAGAGAGAAAATCATCCAGCATTCAAGCCAATCAAACCAATCAAGTCGAGGTCAAAGAAGGAAGTTAACATAAGGACAAGTCAGCAATATGACAAGACAAATTTTTAGAGCAAAAATAAAAAATTCATGTTGAAGACTAATAATCCAACAAAGAATAATCAAGGAAAGAGTGCAGAGATAAACAGAAAATAACCTAATGCACAACCCAAATCGGCAAGTACTAACCAGATTCAACAAAGGAGCAATATCAACACTGAACCAAGTCATGAATTGCAAGAGGCAAATAAACAGAACTAGAAAAACCATCACGAATATTGGAACCAGTTCCAAAGGCTTATCAAAGAATTTTACACAAAATATCAACAAAAAAACTATATTTCTACCAATGAAACTTTTGATCCTTTCTCTAATGCTGTCGTAACCATGGTTATGGGTGGGAGTAAGTCAAAGGAACATTATGTCCACTACAAAGATAAACCGCCTGAACTTGAGGAACAGGGTGATGAAAGTGTGAAAATGGCGATTGACATGAATAACTTAGAAGATTCTGTTTCCGATGGGAATGTAGCTGATGCAGAAATGGTCCCTAAGGCTAGGGAAGCCTGATTGAGGCAGTTTTTAAACCAGGGAGTTCTTTTCTCCTCGCTTTTACCCTTTTAACTCTTTTTAGTTTATTATAAATATTTAGTTTGGAGTTGTAAAGGAGCCTCTGCGAAAGGCTTCATTTATTTAATCATAGACGTTATATTTAAATATAAAACTGAATTGTGCATTCTTTTGGAAACTCGTGTTTCAGGAGTGAAAGTTGATTCCATTATTAAAAGATTGGGTTTTGGTGCTTGGTGCACCAGTGAGGTTGATGGTTTTTCAGGAAGTATTTGGTGCTTCGGATGAAGAATTCATCGAATGTTAAATCTCTCATCACCCACAAACAATTTTTCCATATGGGAGTTCAGTGGGAAAATGATACTCCTTGGCTTTTCATTGCAATTCATGAAAGTCTAAGAGTAGAAATCGAAGAGAGCTCTGGAAAAGTCTAGAAGATATTACTGCCAATTCTAATGGTCCCTGGTGTCTAGGAGGAGATTTCAACTCTGTGATGTGCCTTAGTGATATAGGGAGTTCTTCTAACCTTTTCTTGGACACAAATATATTTAATGATTGTGTACTTAAATGTGAGCTTAAGGATTTAGGTTTCTCTGGACCCTCCTTTACGTGGCAGAGGGATAACACCAGAAGAAGGTTGGAACGTTTCTTAAGTAATCTTGATTTTTCTAATGTTTTTTCAAGTATTGGTATTAAACACTTACCTAAACTAAAGTGGACCACCTTCCTATCCTTCTCAATTTTCATATGGCTCAACAGAAAGGAGGAGAACAAATTTTAAATTTTTGTTTTCTTGGATTCTTCATAAGGACTACAATAATATGCTAAAAAATAGTTGGGACAGTCAAAGTGATTTCTTGCATAATATAACTAGTTTCATGGAGAAAGCAAAAACTTGGAACAAAGAAGTATTTGGAAATATTTTCCATAAAAAACAACGTATCATTTTCTAGATTGGAGGGTATTAGCAACAAGTTGTCCTTCACTTCCAACCCTTATATGGACAAGCTCCAAAAGTACTTATGGAAGGAATATGAAGTTATAGCCATAAAAAAAGCTGTTGGCAACAAATATCAAGATGTAATATCGTTCTTTTTGGAGATAAAAATTCAAAATATTTTCATCAAAGGGCCAACGGAAGAAGGAAGTGAAATAAAATCATAGCCTTGAAAAATGATCATGACGAGTGGGTTGATGATGTGGTCAAATTGAAAGCTTGGGGTGTTGATTTTTTTAAATCCTTATAATGCTCTAGTTTTCTTTTTTTTTTTTTTTCTGTCACTAACAGATTTCCTAGGTTACATGTTGCTGATTTTAAAGAAATTGGCAAGGATGTCTTCATGGAGGAGGTTAAAAAAGTGGTATTTTCTATGGGCAGCTAGAAGGCTCCAGGTAATGACGGCCTTCTAGCAAAATTTTACCAACAAGTTTGGAGTGTGGTGGCTAACTCCCTCACAGATTGGATTAAGTTGATTTTTAGGGAGCCCAGCAATATTGCAAACATTAGCAGAACTCTGATAGCTATTAAATTTTGGGCATTTTAGAACTATCAGTTTATGTAATGTTTGCTACAAATTTGTCACGAAAATTATTGCTTCAAAGCTAAAAAATTTTATGCCTATTCTCATCTCTAGCACACAATCTAGTTTTGTTCCTGGCAAGATTAGTGCAGACAACATCCTAGTCGCCCCAGAAGTCATACATACCATGCAAAATAGAAAACAAGGGAAAGGTCTTATAGCAATAAAGATCGATCTGGAGAAGGCATATGACAGACTTAAATGGAGAAGGCATATGACAGACTTAAAGAAATGGGCATCCCAGAAAAGATAATTAATATCATTGCTCATTGTATTTCAACACCTACAATAAATTTTCTGTGGAGTGACTCACCGTCAGTAACCTTTCCAACCTACTAGAGAAATTAGACAGGGAGATCCTCTCTCGCCTTATCTTTTTGTTCTTTGTATCGAGCAGTTTTTCCATTTAAGTTATAAGTTAGTAGAGGATAAAAAATGGGAGCATATTACTTTATCCAGAGGTGGCCCTAAAATCTCTCATATCTGTTTTGCAGATGATTTAGTTCTTTTTGCAAAGGCTGACACCCATAAAGTAAGAGTCATGAAGGAGGCATTAGGATACTTTTGTGAGTGTTCTAGACATAAGATAAGCTTTGGAAAGTCTTACATTTTCTTCTATATAAATGTGAATGATAACACTAAATAACACCTGAGTTAAGAATTTGGGATATCTCTTACAGCAAACTTGGAAAAGTATCTAGGTGTCCCTCTCAAACATAAAAAATACAACCAAAATTACTTTCAATATATTATAGACAATATACAAGCTAAGCTCTCTAGCAGGAACTACAAGACTCTTTCTTTAACAAGGAGATGCACTCTCATACAGTTCGTACTCTCAACTATCTCTAGCTATTGCATGCGGACGATGAAGTTATCGACAGTTGTTTGTAATAAAATTGACAAGATTTGCAGAAACTTCCTTTGGGGGAGTGGCAAGGAGGAAAAGAAGATTCATCTTATTAATTGGGATAACATCTTCAAACCAAAGAAGAAAGGTAGACTAGGTATAAGGAAGGCGCATGATTCTAGAATAGAGAAGCGTTATGGGTGAAGGTTATGAGAACAAAGTGTGTGTGCAGAGAGGACAACCTTCCGAAGGTTCAACATAGAGCCAATAATTCTAATGCTTGGTGAGGGATTACTAAGGCTTGGGAAAAATTTAGGAGTAATACACTACAAGAATTTGACAAATTAGCGATGAAGTTTTGCGAAAAATATTTTTTATCACTAATCCGTCACTAACTTGCGAGGAATTAGTGACGCACTAACGACAAAATTAATGATCGGTCACCAACTGTCTGAACTTGAGAAAAGCGACTGACTAGCGAGAGATTCACAAGTAAGTTTGTTTCTCGCAAATTGAAATTTGTAGCTAAAAAAAGAGTGGTGAAAATTTTCTCGCTAATTTGTCACAAATTAATTAATGAGTGACAACGTTCTAGCAAATCAGTCACTTAGAGGTTCAATCGAATAAAAGTAAAGTAGTGAGGGATATTATTGTCACTATTCCTTCCCAAGTGTTTGATATACAATTAGCGGGAAACAATTTTCACACTAATTCGTCGTTAAAAAAAAGACTTTGTGGGAAAAGGCTAATTAGTGAGGAACAATGTTTCTAGATAAATCTGTCCCAAAGACTTGAAATGCATTTTGCGATGGACAATTTCCTAGCTAATTTGTCACCAAAATTTTTATTTTTAGCGAGCAACTAGTTTCTCGCTAATTTGTCGCATAATATTGTAAAATTCAAAATTAGGGTAGCGACAGAAAACAGTCGTCACTAACTCGTCGCAACAGATAAATCATTCAGCTAGGGAAGTGTTCCTTGATAATTAGTTGCTAAAGTGGAAATACAGAAATTGAGCGCCTAGGACCTAAGTAGCGAGAAATTTACGACCGTTTAACAACTAACACTCTTCGTTCGCTGATTAGCAGGCGAAATACATTTGTCGCTAAGTTGTTGCAAGCTTAATTTAGCGAGCGACTTGGCAACTGAAATCTTGTTGAAAAGAAAAAGCTATATCCTACCTATTTTGTAGCAAATTACTCGCTAATCTCGTTGGAAATTCGTCGCAAAGTTATAACAAATCCAAAGCTAAATGAGAAATTTTAGAGGTAACTGATCGCAATTGAGTCACTAATCAAAAGCTTATTTAGTAAGGAATTAGCGACCGTTTAATAATTGATAGACTTTTCTTGCTTATTAGCTAATTAGCTAGCTAATTTTTAATAACTAATAACTCACAATATTCTAGCAAGATGTTGATTCTCAAAAATCTAACAAACAACTCAAATCAAAAGCTTTTCCTTAAAAAAGATTTTGCCGCAATTAGATCACAAATTTGTTGTTATTTTCAATGGGAAGTTTGCTGTTAATTTGAATTAAAGTTTAAAATTAATATAATTTAAAGATAAATTTAAAAATTTAACATTTTTAAGAAATAGAAGCATAATGATAATTTTCAAACACAAAATATACTAAAAAAAGTATATAATAGAAAAAAAAACATAAATTATAAAATATAAAAAAATGCTTAAATTAAAAGAGTAATACAAATTATTTTAATTTATTTATTTTAATACAAGATCATTGGCATCTACATAAATCTTTTAGTATTTATTTAAAAAATATTATCTATCTTATAAAGATTTTTTAAAACTTAAATTCTTTTTTAAAAAATCAAAATAAAAATATGAAAACAAAAGGAAAAAAAATAGTAACTCAATAAACAAAATAAGTTATATTAATTTAAAAAGGCGTTTCATTCCAAAAATTGAAAATGCGTATAAGCGTCGTTTTCAGTACTTCAAATAAAAAATTTAAAATCTCATTGTCTATATAGTAATTTCCTCATCAACACCCCCAAACATACCTAGTGGCAGCATACTAATAACCCAAACTCTAACTCAGTAACTCCACTCTCTGCTCTCCACTCTCCAGTGCTCCAATTCGTAGCACGAATCTCCACATACTCTCACACTCTCACAGCGCTGAAACTCCATTCCTCCCTCTTCTCCACCATCGACACTGCCAAATAGCACCATTGCAGCTGACCGACCCTTTCCTCTTTGGTGCACGAAATTATGATCACACTTTTCACAACTCCGCACAACTAACCAGCAAGTGCACTGGGTCGTCCAAATAATACCTTACGTGAGTAAGGGTCGATCCCACGGAGATTGTCGGCTTGAAGCAAGCTATGGTTATCTTGTAAATCTTAGTCAGGAGATTAGTGATCAATATGATTTTGTTTATGAAAAGTAAATAGCATGAATTAAATGTTACTTGTGATTCAGTAATGAGGAACAGGTTGAGGTTCTGGAGATGCTCTATCGTCTGAATCTCTGTTTTCCTACTGTCTTCTTCTCCAAACACGCATGGCTTCCTTCAATGGCAAGCTATATGTTGGTGGATCACTGTTGTCAATGGCTACCATCCGTCCTCTCAGATGAAAAATACCAGGTACGGTTTCTGCACGGCTAATCATCTGTCGGTTCTCACTAGTGTCGAAATAGGATCTCTCTATCCTTTTGCACACTGTCACTGCGCCCAACATTCGTGAGTTTAAAGCTCGTCACAGTCATCCCCTCCCAGATCCTACTCGGAATATCACAAACAAGGTTTAGACTTTCCGGATCCCAGGAATGCTGCCAATTGGTTCTAGCCTCGACCACGAAGGTTCTAATCTCACGGACTCGGTCCGTGGATCAGAGACCCAAGAGATACGCACTCAAGCTGTCGCCCAATGACTACGTTGAGCTCAGGTAGAACGGAAGTGGTTGTCATGCACGCGTTCATAGATTTGAGAATAATGATGAGTGTCACGAATCATCATATTCTCTATATTGATGTACGAGTGAGTATCTTAGAATAGAATCAAGCGTGGTTGAATAGAAAATAGTAGTAATTGCATTAATCCATTGAAACACAGCAGAGCTCCTCACCCCCACCTATGGGGTTTAGAGACTCATGCCGTAAAAGATACAATATGAGATGTAAAATGTCATGAGTTGCAAAATGAATCTCTAAAAGTAGTTTTTATACTAAACTAGTAACTTAGGTTTACAGAAAATGAGTGACTAAGTGCAGATAGTGCAGAAATCCACTTCTGGGGCCCACTTAGTGTGTGCTTGGGCTGAGCATTGAAGCTTTCACGTGCATAGGCCATTCTTGGAGTTAAACGCCAGTTTGGGTGCCAGTTTGGGCATTTAACTCTAGTTCTGGTGCCAGTTTTGGCGTTTTATGCCAGAAAAGGGTCTCTGGCTGGCGTTGAACGCCAGTTTGGGCCATCAAATCTCAGGAAAAGTATGGACTATTATATATTGCTGGAAATCCCAAGATGTCTAATTTCCAACGCAATTGAGAGTGCGCCAATTGGGCTTCTGTAGCTCTAGAAAATCCACTTAGAGTGCAGGAGGGTCAGAATCCAACAGCATCTGCAGTCCTTTCTCAGCCTCTGAATCAGACTTTTGCTCAGATCCCTCAATTTCAGCCAGAAAATACCTGAAATTATAGAAAAACACACAAACTCATAGTAAAGTCCAGAAATATAATTTTTGCATAAAAACTAATAAAAATATAATAAAAAGTAACTAAAATATACTAAAAACTACCTAAAAACAATGCCAAAAAGGGTATAAATTATCCGCTCATCACAACACCAAACTTAAATTATTGCATGTCCCCAAGCAACTAAAAACAAAATAGGATAAAAAGAAGAGAAAATACAATAAATTTCAAAATATCAATGAAGCTTAGTTCCAATTAGATGAGTGGGACTAGTAGCTTTTTGCTTCTGAACAGTTTTGGCATCTCACTTTATCCTTTGAAGTTTAGAATGATTGGCATCCATAGGAAATCAGAATTCAGATAGTGTTATTAATTCTCCTAGTTCAGTATGTTGATTCTTGAACACAGCTACTTTATGAGTCTTGGCCGTGACCCTAAGCATTTTGTTTTTCAGTATTACCACCGGATACATAAATGCCACAGACACATAACTGGGTGAACCTTTTCAGATTGTGATCCAGCTTTGCTAGAGTCCCCAGTTAGAGGTGCCCAGAGTTCTTAAGCACACTCTTTTTGCTTTGGACCACGACTTTAACCGCTCAGTCTCAAGCTTTTCACTTGACACCTTCACGCCACAAGCACATGGTTAGGAACAGCTTGATTTAGCCGCTTAGGCTAGGATTTTATTCCTTTGGGCCCTCTTATCCATTAATGCTCAAAGCCTTGGATCCTTTTTACCCTTGCCTTTTAGTTTAAAGGGTTATTGGCTTTTTCTGCTTGCTTTTTCTTTTTCTTTCTTTTTTTTTCTTTATTTTTTGCATTTTTTTTGCAAGCTTTGTGTTTTTCACTGCTTTTTCTTGCTTCAAGAATCAATTTTATGATTTTTCATATTATCAATAACATTTCTCTTTTTTCATTATTCTTTCAAGAGCCAACAATTTTAACATTCATAAACTTCACTATAAAAAATATGCACTGTTTAGGCATTCATTCAGATAAAAAAAGTATTGCCACCACATCAAAATAATTAAACTATTTTCAAGATAGAATTTGAAATTCATGTACTTCTTTTTCTTTTTTAGAAAATATTTTTCATTTAAGAAAGGTGAAAGATTCATGGAACATTCATAGCTTTAAGACATAGACATTAAACACTAATGACCATGTAATGAAGATACAAACATAGTCAAAATATAAAGCTTAAAAATGAAAAATAGAAAAATAAGAACAAGAAAATTAAAGAACGGATCCACCTTTGTGACGGCGGCTAGTTCTTCCTCTTGAAGATCCTATGGAGTGCTTGAGCTCCTCAATATCTCTTCCTTGCCTTTGTTGCTCTTCCCTCATGGCTCTTTGATCTTCTCTGATTTCATGGAGGATGATGGAATGCTCTTAATAGTTGTGTGGAGGGAAGTGCATCCCTTGAGGCATCTCAGGGTTTTCTTGATGAGGGACTTCCTCATGCTCTTGTTGAAGTCCATGAGTGGGCTATCTTGTTTGCTCCATCCTCTTTCTATTGATGGGCTTTTGAGATGAATCTCTCCATCTCCTATGACTTGAAGTTGGAAGCAACTGCCTTCCCTTTCCTCTTCCTAAAGGTTTCTCCGGCCTTAGGTGCCATTAGTGGTTATGGAAAGCAAAAAGCTGAGCTTTTTCACACCAAACTTAAAAGCTTTGCTCGTCCTCGAGCAAAATAAGATAGAAGGGAGTAGAAGAAGAATAATGCAATTAATTTTGAAAACTAATTACTGTATACAAGAAAAATTAAAAAGAGTTGAAAAGAATTTGAAAAGATATGTAAGTTTTGAAAACATTTTGGAAGGAATTGAAAAGAATTAAAAAAAAGAACTAAAAAGAATTGGAAAGATTATTAATATTTGAAAATAGAAATTGAAAGAGGAACGTTTAAAATATGTTTGATGCAAAAAATTATGAATTAAAACATGAAAATTTGAAAAAAAATCGAATTGGAAACAAAATTACCTCCCTTGAGTCATCCTGGCGTTAAACGCCGAGAATGCTATCCATTCTGGCATTTAACGCCCACTTGACTGCCTCTTTGGGCGTTTAACGCCCAGCCAGATACCCTGGCTAGCGTTACACACTAGGAATCCTTCTTTACTGGACATTTTTCTGAATGCTCAGAATGCTGCCATTTCTGGCGTTAAACGCCCAGAATGCTGCCTGCATGGGTGTTAAATGCCCATTCTGCTATCCTTACTGGCGTTTAAATGCCAGTAAGCCTGTCCTCCAGGGTGTGCTATTTTTGATGCTGTTTTTGATTCCGCTTTAATTCTGCAGCTGTTTTTATGACTCCACTTGATCATTAACCTAAAGAAAACCTAACATGGCAATGGAAAACAAATGTCTATAAAAAATAAATATAATTAAATAACGTTGGGTTGCCTCCCAATAAGCGCTTCTTTAATGTCTTTAGCTGGACTTTACTGAGCTTTAATCTAGTCTCAGTCTTGAGCATTCTTGCTCAACATTGCCTTCAAGATAATGCTTGACTCTCTGTCCATTAACAATGAACTTTTTGTCAGAGTTAATATCTTGAAGATCTACATATCCATATGGTGACACACTTGTAATCACATATGGTCCCTTCCACCGGGATTTCAATTTCCCAGGGAACAATCTGAGCCTAGAGTTAAATAGCAGAACCTTCTGTCTTGGCTCAAAGATTCTAGATGATAGCTTTCTGTCATGCCTCTTTTTTGCTTTCTCCTTGTAAATTTTAGCATTTTCGAAAGCATTGAGTCTGAACTCCTCCAGCTCATTCAACTGGAGTAATCTTTTCTCTCCAGCTACCTTAGTATTAAGGTTTAGGAACCTGGTTGCCCAGTAAGCCTTGTGTTCCAGTTCCATTGGCAGATGACAGGCTTTTCCATACACAAGCTGGTATGGAGAGGTCCCTATAGGAGTCTTGAATGTGGTTCTGTATGCCCACAGAGCGTCATCCATACTTCTTGCCCAATCCTTTCTATGGGTACTTGCAGTCCATTCCAGGATTCGTTTTAGTTCTCTATTTGAGACTTCAGCCTGCCCATTTGTCTGTGGATGATATAGAGTCGCCACTTTGTGGTTAATTCCATATCGGACCAGAGCAGAGTCAAGCTGTTTATTGCAGAAATGAGTGCCTCCATCACTGATCAGTACCCTAGGGACACCGAACCTGCTGAAAATATGCTTCTGAAGGAACTTCATCACTGTCTTAGTATCATTAGTAGGTGTTTCAATTGCCTCTACCAATTTAGATACATAGTCTACTGCCACCAGAATATAAGTGTTTGAATATGATGGTGGAAAATGCCCCATGAAGTCAATACCCCATACATCAAACAACTCAATCTCTAAGATTCCTTGCTAAGGCATAGCGTAACCGTGAGGCAGATTACCAGCTCTCTGGCAACTGTCACAGTTACGTACAAACTATCGGGAGTCTCTATAGAAAGTAGGCCAGTAGAAGCCACATTGGAGAACCTTTGTGGCTGTTCGCTCACCTCCGAAATGTCCTCCATATTGTGATCCATGGCAATGCCATAGGATCTTCTGTGCCTCTTCTCTAGGCACACACCTACGGATTATTCTGTCTGCACATCTCGTAAAGAGATATGGTTCATCCCACAAGTAGTACTTTGCATCAAAAACCATTTTTTTTCGTTTGCTGCTTACTGTACTCTTTGGGTATGAATCTCACAGCTTTATAGTTTGCAATGTCTGCAAACCACGGTACTTCCTGAATGGAAAAGAGTTGCTCATCCAAAAAAGTTTCAGAGATCTCAGTAGGAGGGAGGGACGCTCCTGCTACTAGTTCTATCCGGGACAGGTGATCAGCTACTTGGTTCTCTGTCTCTTTTTTGTCTCTTATTTCTATATCAAACTCTTGCAGAAGCAACACCCATCTTATGAGTCTGGGTTTTGAATCCTGCTTTGTGAGGAGATATTTTAGAGCAGCATGATCAGTGTACACAATCACTTTTGATCCTACTAAATAAGATCTGAACTTGTCAATGGCATAAACCACTGCAAGCAACTCCTTTTCTGTGGTTGTGTAATTCTTCTGCGCGTCATTTAAAACACGGCTAGCATAATAAATGACATGCAGAAGCTTATCATGCCTCTGTCCCAATACTGCACCAAGGGCATGGTCACTGGCATCACATATTAGTTCAAATGGTAATGTCCAGTCTGGTGCAGAAATGACTGGTGCTGTGACCAGCTTAGCTTTCAGAGTCTCAAACGCCTGCAGACACTCTGTGTCAAAGACAAATGGTATATCAGCAGCTAGCAGATTGCTCAGAGATTTTGTAATTTTTGAAAAATCCTTTATAAACCTCCTATAGAATCCTGCATGTCCCAGAAAGCTTCTGATTGCCTTAACATTGGCAGGTGGTGGTAATTTTTCAATTACCTCTACCTTAGCTTGATCCACCTTTATTTCCTTGTTTGAAATTTTGTGCCCAAGGACAATTCCTTCAGTCACCATAAAGTGACATTTCTCCCAGTTTAAAACCAGGTTAGTCTCTTGGCACCTTTTCAGAACAAGTGCTAGATGGTCAAGACAGGAGCTGAATGAGTCTCCAAATACTGAGAAGTCATCCATGAAGACTTCTAAAAATTTCTCTACCATATCAGAGAAGATAGAGAGCATGCACCTTTAAAAGGTTACAGGTGCATTGCACAGACCAAATGGCATCCTTCTATAGGCAAATACTCCAGATGGACATGTGAATGCTGTTTTCTCTTGGTCCTGAGGATCTACTACAATTTGGTTGTAACCTGAATAGCCATCCAAAAAGTAGTAGTATTCATGACCTGCTAGTCTCTCTAACATCTGGTCTATGAATGATAAAGAAAAATGATCCTTTCTGGTGGCTGTATTGAGCCTTCTGTAGTCAATACACATACGCCACCCTGTAACTATTCTTGTAGGAACCAGTTCATTCTTTTCATTATGAACCACAGTCATGCCTCCCTTCTTGGGGACAACTTGGACAGGGCTCACCCAGGGGCTATCAGAAATGGGATAAATTATTCCAGCCTCTAGTAACTTAGTGACCTCTTTCTGCACCACCTCCTTCATGGTTGGATTTAGCCGCCTCTGTGGTTGAACCACTGGCTTAGCATCATCCTCCAATAGGATCTTGTGCATGCATCTGACTGGGCTAATGCCCTTAAGATCACTTATGGACCACCCAAGAGCTGCTTTGTGTGTCCTTAGCACCTGAATTAGTGCTTTCTCTTCCTGTGGCTCTAAAGCAGAGCTTATGATTACTGGAAAAGTGTCATCTTCTCCCAGAAATACATATTTCAGGGATGGTGGTAGTGGTTTGAGCTCGGGTTTAGGAGGCTTCTCCTCTTTCTGAGGAGTTTTCAGAGGTTCTTCTGTTTTCTCTGGTTCCTCCAGATCAGGCTGAACATCCTTAAAAATGTCCTCTAGCTCTGATTCGAGACTCTCAGTCATATTGACCTCTTCCACCAGGGAGTCAATAATATCAGTGCTCATGCAGTCTTTTGATGTGTCTAGATGCTGCATAGCTTTGACAGCATTCAACTTAAACTCATCCTCATTGACTCTCAGGGTTATCTCCCCTTTTTGGACGTCAATGAGGGTTCGTCCAGTTGCTAGGAAAGGTCTTCCTAGAATGAGAGTTGCACTCTTGTGCTCCTCCATTTCCAGCACTACAAAGTCAGTGGGAAAAGCAAATGGCCCAACCTTGACAATCATGTCCTCAATTACGCCTGATGGAATTTTAATGGAGCCATCAGCAAGTTGGAGGCATATCCGGGTTGGTTTAACTTCTTCAACCAAACCAAGCTTTCTGATAATGGATGCAGGTATCAGGTTGATACTTCTCTAACGTGCATGGTATCATAAAGCTTTCGGGATCTTTAAGCTTCTCTGGTAAGCTTTTCAGAATGACTGCACTGCATTCTTCAGTGAGGAAAAATTTTTCAGTTTCTCTCCAATCTTTCTTATGACTTAAGATCTCTTTCATGAACTTAGCATAAGAGGGTATTTTGCTCAAGTGCCTCTGCAAACGAAATTTTTATTTCAAGAGTCCTGAGATAGTCTGCAAAGCGGGGAAATTGTTTATCCTGTTTTGCTTGGCAGAGTTTCTGAGGATAAGGCATCTTGGCTTTATATTCTTCAACCTTAGTTGCTGCAGGTTTATTTCCTACAGAAGGGGTTGGAGAAGCCTGCTTAAGGGGGTTGTTATCAGCACTTGCATGTGTCTGATCCCTCATTGGCATTTGAATGCCAGAATTGGGTGCTTTTTGGGCATTTAACGCCAGATTGTCACCCTTTTCTGGCGTTTGAACGCAAGAATTGGCCATCCATTGGGAAGTTAATGCCAACTTCTGACCCTTTTCTGGCGTTTGAACGCCAGAATCATTCCTCTCTGGGCTCTTATTGTCCTCAGAGGGATTTTGGGCAGTGGTTTGGTCATCCTCTGTCATATGTTCCTTTCTTGGCTTCATGCTGCTTTGAGTTGAGACATTCAATGTCTTTCCACTCCTTAAATGAACAGCTTGGCATTCTTCTGTTATCTGTTTAGATAACTGCTGTCTTGTCTAATTCAATTGTTTTTTCATATTCTGGTTAGCATCTTTGGTTTCTTGTAGCATCTCTTTAAATTCTGCTAACTGTTTTGTTATAAAAAATAGTTGCTGATTGAGTTCAACAATTTGTTCTGGAGGACTAAGTTCAGTGGATACAGCTTTAGCCTCTTCTTTCGTGGAGGACTCACTACTTAAGTACAGATGCTGATTTCTAGCAACTGTATCAATGAGCTCTTGAGCCTCTTCAATTGTCTTTCTCATGTATATAGATCCACCAGCTGAGTGGTCTAGAGACATCTGGGCCTTTTCTGTAAGCCCGTAGTAGAAGATGTCTAACTGCATCCATTCTGAAAATATTTCAGAAGGGCATTTCCTTAGCATCTCTCTGTACCTCTCCCAAGCATTATAAAGAGATTCATTATCCTCTTGTTTAAAGCCTTGGATGTCCAGCCTTAGCTGTGTCATCCTTTTTGGAGGGAAATATTGATTCAGGAATTTGTCTGATAACTGTTTCCATGTTCTTATGCTTGTTGTGGGTTGGTTATTTAACCACCTCTTAGCTTGATCTTTTACAGCAAATGAAAATAGTAATAATCTGTAGATATCCTGATCTACTTCTTTATCACGTACTGTGTCAGCAATTTGTAAGAATTGTACCAGAAACTCAGTAGGTTCTTCCTGTGAAAGACCAGAATACTGGCAATTTTGCTGCACCATGATAATGAGCTGAGGGTTTAGCTCAAAACTACTGGCTCTGATGGGGGGTATACAGATACTACTCCCATATGAAGTAGTAGTGGGGTTAGCATATGACCCCAGAGTCCTTCTGGACTGTTCATTTCCACTTAGGTCCATGATGGAGAAAGAGAGATGATGTGGATTGTAAATAAAAATTTTATCCCTCTTTTTTTTTTTGAAATTAAAGAAATTAAAATAAAGTAGAAAAATTGATGCAAGTTTCGAAAATTAAGGAAAGAAAAAGAAATAAAAGAAATTAGAAAACTAAATTAATTAATTAATTAAAAATATTTGAAAATTTATGGGTGTGAATTTTCAAAAAATGAAGAGAGAAAAAGTGGTTAGGAAGTTTTGAAAAAGATATGTCTTAAAATTAAAGATACTTGTAAGAAAATAAATCAAAGAAAAGATTTGAAAAAGATGTGATTTTAAAATTTGAGATTAGAAAAGATAAGATAAGTTAGGTAAGAGAAGATAAGGAATTTCAAGAGAAGATAAGTTTTTAAATTAAAAAGTTTTGAAATTTAAATTTTAAATTTTTTATTTTTAATTTTGAAAAAGTCAACAATATAAGATAAAGATTTGAAAAAAAAAGTTTTAAATTTTGAAAAGGTTTGATTTTTGAAATTTTAAATTTAAATTTTTAAATTTGAATTTGAAATAAGATAAGATAAGATTTTGAAAAAGATATGATTTTTGAAAAAAGATTTGAATTTTGAAATTTTAAAACTAAGATAAGATAAGATAAAAATTTTAAAATAAAAATTTGAATTTTTTATGTAAATTTCGAAAATTTAATTAAAATCAAGAGAAAAGATATATTTTTTATTTTTGAATTTAATGAGGAAAGAGAAAAACAAGTAAAAGACACAAAACTTAGAATTTTCAGATCAAAACAAAGAAAACAAACAAGAAAACTTTGAATGCCAAGATGAACACCAAGAACACTTTGAATGTCAAGATGAACACCAAGAACAAATTTTGAAAATCTTTAGGAAAATAAAAACACAAAGGACACCAAACTTAAAAATTTTTATACTTTGGACACTAATAATTTGAAAATGCACAAGAAAAACAAGGAAAGACACAAAACAAGAGAAACTAAAGATCAAACAAGAAAAATAAACAAGAACAACTTGAAGATCAAGAAAGAATAAGGAACATGTAATTAAAAAATATGAAGAAAAATAAAATCATGCAATTCAAAAAATTGAAGGAAAATAAAAACATGCAATTGACACCAAACTTAAAATATAAAACTAAACTCAAACAGAAGACTCAAATTTAGTGACTCTAAACCAAAAAAGATAAATTTTTCCTAATCTAAGCAACAAGATGAACCGTTAGTTGTCCAAACTCGAACAATCCCCGGCAACGGCGCCAAAAACTTGGTGCACAAAATTGTGATCACACTTTTCACAACTCCGCACAACTAAACAGCAAGTGCACTGGGTCGTCCAAGTAATTGATGCACGGAAAACTTATCTTGCAACAAATTTCCTTTCGGCAAGTGTACCGAATTTGTCGTCAAGTAAAAACTCACAATAGAGTGAGGTCGAATCCCACAAGGACTGATTGATCAAGCAACTTTAATTAGAGGAATGTTCTAGTTGAGCGAATCCAGAATTTGAGTTGAGAATTGCAGAAAATAAAATGGCGGGAAGGTAAATGGCAGAAAAAGTAAATGCTAGAATTAAAGAACTGAAAGTAAATGACTGAAAGTAAATTGCAGAATTGTAAATGGGAATGGGAGAATTGCTCATAAAAGTAAGTAACAGAAATTGAAGAGAATGGGTAAGATCAGAAATGGGGAGTTCATTGGGCTTAGGAGATGTTGCATTCTCCGGATCAATTTCATTTTCATCTCTTCCTCAATCAATACACTCATTGATCTCCTTGGCAATCTTAAGTGATCGAATTACAATTTCTTGTAATTCAATCTCTCAAATCTTGATCAATATCCAATTCCTTGGTCAATTGCTCATGAGAAGAGATGAAGTATGGTCACTGATTATACCACATGCATTTTCCAAATCAAGTGTTGAGAGGATTATAGTCACATATCCATCCAAACCCAATTTGGTCCAGCATGAGAAAGCATTTCTAGCATGATCTCTTCATTCCTCTTTCAAGGTTCAGAAGAGATCCAAGTATGAATAGCTTCTTTTCCAAGATAACTACCCAATTGGATGAAGATCGAAAGCTTTCAAGTAAAATCAAGAGAAAAGGTAGAAGAAGAATAATGAAAACTAGTATTGATCCATCAAATTACAACAGAGCTCCCTAACCCAATGAAAGGGGTTTAGTTGTTCATAGCTCTGAAAAATGAAAACAAAGATGGAGAATACATGATAAAACTAGAAGTGCAGAGAAAGTAAATACAGAGAGTAATTCTATGCCCAGAGGCTCCCTATATTTTCCAACTCCCCCAAATAATTCAAAGCTACTCCTATATATACTACTCTTCTGTTCTTCTAGTTGATTCTTCAAGTCTTGGGTATGGGCCTTTGGATCTTGAGTTTGAAGCACTTCTCTTCTTCATTGGGCTTGGCTTTACTTGCAGAGAGAAAGTATGAAGTGGGCAGAGACTTTAGCTCACGGCGTTAGTGGTGTTAACGTTCAGTGAAAATATGGGTTCGAGAACGTTAGTGACAATCACCTTTTTCACTAACATTCCTCACCAGAGTAAGAGCCACGTTAACTTCAACGTTAGTGGCACAAACGTTGCCACTAACGTTGCTTCTATGCCCTTCGTACACGTTACTGGGACTTACCTTTCCCAGTAACGTTGAGAAGTCTCCCCTTTCCTTACGTTAGAGTCCACGTTAACTTAGTTAACGTGGCTCTTTTAATGTAGGCTTGCCAACCTTCGAGAACGTTAGTGACACTTACCATTGTCACTAACGTTCCAATGTGCCCCTATTTCTCACGTTAGAGTCCACGTTAACTAGGTTAACGTGGCTTCTAACGTGGCCATGCTAGCCATCTCCAACGTTAGTGACAAAGTTGAGTGTCACTAACGTTGGCTCATCATTCCCTTATCCACGTTAGCTTCCACGTTAACTAAGTTAACGTGGGAGTTAACGTGGCTCATGGTGGCATGTGTGGGCTCCTTCCAACGTTAGTGATAATGTTGGGTGTCACTAACGTTGGCGATCACCTTCCTTCTTCACGTTAACTAGGTTAACGTGGGAGTTAACGTGGCTTATTGGGGCTTGTGTGCTCCCAACGTTAGTGACAATGTTTGGTGTCACTAACGTTGTCGACCACCTTGTTTCCTCACGTTAGCTTCCACGTTAACTAGGTTAACGTGGGAGTTAATGTGGCTTAATGTGACTTGGCCAACGTTAGTGATAATGTTGAATGTCACTAACGTTGGCCTCCCCCCTTTCTTCTTAACGTTAGAGGTCACGTTAACTAAGTTAACGTGACAACTAACGTGGCCACTTATGAGCTTGGTCCAACGTTAGTGATAATGTTAAGTGTCACTAACGTTGGCTCCATTTCCTTTCTTCCACGTTAGAGTTCACGTTAACTTAGTTAATGTGACTCTTAACGTGGGCAATGATGGCTTCGAGAGCGTTATTGGCAATTACTTTTCTCATTAACTTTGCAAGTTACTCCCATTCCACGTTAGTGTTAATGTTAGTGTAACTAACGTAGCCACTAATGTGGTTCTTCTTTGCTTCCTTTGTCCAGAAATCAAGCAATAAAGTGCATCAAAGTTCTAGTCCAAGTCATGAGAAATGCAACATCCAAGTTGTCATCAAATTCATGCAAAATCCTCATGAAATCATGTAAAGTGCACAATGTATGCTTGAATCAAGATGTAAGTGAATATCTACCCAAAACTAGCTTATTTCCTAAGGAAATGCATGAAACTACCCTAAAAACAGTAAAGAAAAGGTCAGTGAAACTGGCCAAAATGCTCTGGCATCACAACACCAAACTTAAAGCTTGCTTGTCCCTAAGCAAGTACTGGAACAAGAGAATGATGAATGGAATGCCAAGAGAAATGAGTCACTCTTGTGGAAGTCATGTCCCTTGTTTTATGGTGGTTTCATGCATAGCAACTTAGGTTCATTCCTGGCTTTCAGACCTTTATCATGTCCTAGAATACTCACTGTGATTGCATCCCATGATACTTTTATTCATTGATCATTTTGTTGTTATTTCAGGGCTTATTTTTGTTCTTAAGCTAAGTGCTCTGTAAGGGGGCAACTTTTTAAAATAAGCTTTCAGCCAAGTTGGTTTCAAGGTGCTAGATGTTGAAGCACCCCCAAGGACTTACTTGTTCAAGTCTCTCCCCCATACATACACACCATAGGCACATAGTTTATTTATTTTCTTTTCTTGAGACCTTGGTGTCCAGCACCTCTTTGGGTTACTAACTGCTCTGTAGTGAGGGTTACTCTTGATAGTGGACTTTCAGCTGACAATCTCGAGTTAGTTAACCCAAGTTACCAAGTGATAAAGCACCCCTAAGAGCTTATTCATCCAAGTAGATCCCTCACACAGAAGCACCACAGACACATGCCTCAAGATTAAAACCATTGGTGCCTAGCCTTATTGCTTACTCTTTTTCTTTTATTTTTCAACCTTTACTGTTCTTTCCCTTTTTCTTATTAGGATCTTCTTATTTAGCTAGTCACATGGGGTGTGTTCAAAGCATAGTATTCATGACAGATAGTTGTCTTCTCACCTTGTAGTTGAACCAACTTATCTAACTTATGATCACACCTTAAACTCATGAACTTACTCTATAGTATGAACTCCTCTCTAGTCTTTAAAAACACTCATTCTCTTTTCATTTGATTTAAAGGGACAAACATACAAGTAAGCAAAGTAAGGGTGCAGTGACATAAAGACCAGCAAACATAGACCTTTTTCAACAAAAACTTAAAGACAGAATTTAAAAATGTTTAAACTAACATGGAAGCAAGTTCTATTTCATACAAGATCTTCCTTATTTAAAGCATAGAGAAAGATGGACCAAAGAAGGAATTCCACCACCTTTTACTCATGTGGTTGCCCATGCTCTCCTCCTTGCTTGTCCTTCTTGTGTCCCTCTTGATTGCTTGTACTCCCATTTCCTTTGCTTTTTCCAATCAGCTTCTTCCAGAAACCACCATCTTCCATCTTCTTCTTGAGTGTTTCCTTCTGCTGTTTCACCTTCCTCTCTTCTTGTTCTACAAAATCTTTTTGGACCTCATCATATGTAGGGATGACATAGTGTAGATGATGCATATTACTAGACATGTAGTTCAACTTGGCTTGAGTGTTTACGTTGAACTCTTCCCTATGTAGTTGCCGTCCTTCATTAAGTACAGTGAACTCATTGAATGCTTTCATCTGAGCTATTTGCCGCTGATTGAGTTCCTGCAAATGCTTATCTTGACGTTCTTGCCTCTCAGTAACTTGGTGGATGGCTTGAGTGAGTTGGGAGTATTGTTCCTGTTGCTGCTCCATTTGTTGTTTCTGCCACTCTTCTTGTTGGCTCATCCAGTTGGACTGAAGGTTTAGTATTTGCTCTTGTCCTTCCATATGTCTCATCCCCAAATCTTCAATGGCCTTTAGAAGGTGATTTATATTCAAGTCGGCTGGGTAAGGATGCTCTTCTTGTTGATATTCTTCCTGATGAGACTCCTCTTGGTGAGCTCCTTCTTTTGCTTTTAGTTTCCCTATTTGTGGCCTTCTTTGTTGCTGAGCAGGTGTAGTATAGACCATACGCTGGATTGTCATTAGCCTTCCAGGGTTCACCCAGTCTGGATTGCTATCCTCAAAGACCACCTTGGCCTTTTTGCATAATCTGAAGTTGGTGCTGGGGTACCAAAGTCTGGCACCTGATTCAAGCTTCTCAGATGAATCTTGAATTCCTTCAGCTATAAGTTCATGCACATTGATTTCTCCACCTTGTACTAGGCAATGTACCATAGTTGCTCGATTAATATTGACCTCTGAATTATTTGCAGCCGGGAGGATAGACCTCCTCACGAGTTCAAACCACCCCTTGGCTTCCGGGCTAAGGTCTCTCCTTTTGATGAACCGGGGTCTCCCATCTCCATACCTCTCCCAGTCAGCTGCTATAACACAGATGTCAGTCACGATCTCAGTGAGCTCATCATTGTCTTGGCTTTTACTCATCCTTGCATGATAACTGGGCTCATCAAAATGTGGTGATTTCAGGTGAAGAGCTCTTGTTATAGCATTTTGGCTGAAGTCCACCTCCTTTCCTCTTACATAACTTTTGAAGGTTGGGGCCCTGGTTTTGTCCTCTCTCACCACATTTGCGTAGAACTCTTTGATGAGGTTTTCATTGATCTTCCCCTCTGGATTAGTGAGCCTTTGCCACCCTCTTTTTTCAATTTTCTCCCGAATCTGTGGGCATTCGTCTTCATTGAATTGGAAGGTTAACTCGGGCAATATCTTTTTAAGCTTGATCCGCTCAAATTCTCATTCATGGAAGGCAGTTTTGAATCTCTTCTCATCGAAAGGAATGCTCTCCATTGGTTCCTTCCTTTTTTGTCTCTTGGAGCTTGATGATGCCATGAATTTGAGTTGCTGTGTGAGGGGATTTGAAGGTAAGGATGGATGAAGAATTTGGTTGGTTAGGATGAGATGTGAAGAAGAGGTTTTGGACGCCGAAAGTGTGACGTGTGGAGAGTGGGAATTTGAGTGTGAGGGGTAAGTATGCACTAGGACTCACTTATATAGGGAGATTGTGAGTGAATGGAGGGTGTGGATTAATGGAATGGTTGCTTGATGGACGGTTGGGGTTGTTCATGGGGAAAGGACAAGGATCATCATTTTATGAGAGATATTGATTTGGTCTTCAAGAGTCTCCTTTCTTCAATGTTGCATGGCAACATTTTCCAATGCATTCCTTCTTGAGACAAGTGTGTAGTCCCTCTTCATGAAGTGGCCGAGCCCTTCTCATTCAATTGTCCAATCAATCTCCTTCAATGCTCCTCTCCTTTTCCCTATAAAATAAGAAAAATTAATGTCTTAAAAGTATTTAAACTTTACGGCTAAAATAATAAAAAGAAGAAAAGGTTTTGTTTATTCATGAATTCCAACTAACTAACTAACTGTGTATCCTTATATGCACATTGGTGGCACCATGGGGTGACACCAAACTTAGTTTGGAGCACTGTGATGAAAAGTTCTGTTCAAAGCTCCAAGACTAGCATGCTCTCAGTTGCATTCATGCTTTCTTGGCACGCTTTGAACACCAAACTTGTTCTTCACTATATACTGCAATATAAGGATTTCACCAAGTGTTTGTCAAGTTTGGGTTATGATTCATGAATATTGACTTATTCACTATTTTCTAAAAGTATATAAAATATGGGTTGCCTCCCATGAAGCGCTTCTTTAGCGTCACTAGCTTGACGTTTCTTCTTCATCAAGGAGGTTGATAATGCTTCAAATCCTCCCCTCTTGCCTTGGACTTATATCCATTGGTTGTATCAATGACCTCTACATGTTCCAAGGAGAGAACTCTGTTGATAGTGAAGACCTTAGGTAACTGAGATGGTATAGTGGAGAGATTAGGGGGGATATCTGGGAAGTAAGCTGAGATCACTTTATCCCCTGGAGAGAAGTTTTCTGTAGGGATCTTCTTGTTCCTCCACCCCCTTGGTACCTTCTTCTTTGTCCCTTTTGATATTGCCTTGCTCTTTGTGGCTTCTTCTTCTAAGGGAATTTTGTTGTTGTCTTCACATGTCTCTGGTGGTTTAGGTTCCTCCAGCTTTTTCTTGAGCTGTGACAACTGCTTATTTCCTTGTTCATCAACCAAGGGCTTTCCCAGGTGGGCTGGTTGTGCTTCAGTGCTTGCTTCCTCTTTCAGCATCTCATTATGATCTTTGCTTGGTTCTTTGATCTCTTGGTCTGCTTCTTGTGAGAGTTTGAAGACATTAAAGCTGAGTCGTTCATCATGGATCCTCAATATTAGCTCCCCTTGCTCCACATCTATGAGTGCTCTGGCTGTAGCTAGGAATGGTCTTCCCAATATGATTGGGTGAGTGTGACTTTCTTCCATGTCCAAGATGACAAAGTCTGTTGGGAGGAAGTATTTCCCAACCTTTAACAATACATTTTCCACCACCCCTATTGCTTGTTTTTTAGTTTTGTCAGCCAGCCTGATGACTACATCTGTGGACAATATCTCATTGATCTGCAGCCTCTTCACCAGGGATAAGGGCATTAAGTTGATGCTTGCTCCCAAATCGCAGAGTGCTCTATCAAACATTGTTTCCATATGACACAGGGGACATGAAAACTCCCTGGATCTTTTCTTTTCGTAGGCAACTGTGATTGAATGAGGGCACTGCACTCCTTGTTCATCACTATAGTTTGGCCTCTCTTGAGTGAGCTTTTCCTGGGAAGCAGCTCCTTCATATACTTGATGTACGCAGGCATTTGTTGGATAGTCTTGATAAATGGTATGTTCACATGCAGAGATGCAAACAAGTCAAGAAATCTTGAGTATATTCTCTTCTCCACAGCACCATTGAGTAGTTGAGGAAAAGGTGCATAGAGTCTCAGCAGCTCCTGTTTTGAAATTTCTGGTTCTTGATGATCTTTTTCCTTCTTCTCTACCGAGGTATCTTCAGGTTGTTCTGACAGCTTGCTTGGCTTGTCCTCAGTCTCCTTATCACTTATAGTGATCATCTTACAATCTTCCTATCTTACTTTCTTTGTTTCACCTCTCGAATTCTTCTCTGTGTCACTTGGGAATCCATCTGTGGGTTTGGGAATTTGCTCAGAGAGATACCCCACTTGAGATTCCAACCTCTTGATTGTGTCTTCTTGGTTCTTGAAACTGGCTCGCACTTCCTCCTTGAACACCTTATTGTCTTGAATCTCCTTGCCTATGCCTTCAAGTAGATTCTCAATCCTTGAGAGTCTGTCATCAAATGATTGTAGATCAGGATTAGAGGTGGAAGGATGAGGTAAGTTATTTTGGTTTTGATGTGGATGTGGAGATGTGTTGTTATGGGGGTGTTGATATGGTCTAGATGTGAAATGTTGGTGGCTTGCATTGTTGGGATTTGAGCGTCTTTGATCAAGGCTTGGGTCTTGTCGATTTCCCCACCCAAATTTTGGGTGATTCCTCCATCCAGGGTTGTAAGTCTTTGAGTATGGATCATGGTTTTGCCTAGGTGAATTCCCAATGTAGTTGGCTTGCTCCTGACTACCCTCTTCTTCTTCATTCACTCCTTCTTGGGTTGTTGATGAAGGTGGTGATTGCTGCTACTTGGTTCCTCTCCATCTTCTTCGTGAGGTCAGCCAGCTGCTGGGTAATGAGCTTGTTTTGGGCCAGCAGAGCATCTACATTGTTTAGCTCCATTACTCCTCTCGTGTTCCCTCTTTCGGAAGCATAAAAGTAGTCATTCTCTGCTACAGTTTTAATGACATATATGGCCTCCTCAATGGTCTTCTTCTTGTTCAAAGATCCTCCGGATGAATGGTCTACGGCCTTCTTTGACTCATAAGAGAGCCCTTCATAGAAAATGTGCAGCTGCACCCATTCATTAAACATATCTGGTGGGCACCTCCTTGTTAAGTCTTTAAACCTCTCCCATGCTTCATATAGAGTCTCACCATTTTGTTGCCTGAAAGTTTGGACCTCAGCTCTCAGCCTATTGATTCGTTGAGGGGGATAAAATCTTGCTAAGAATTTGTTCACCACATCTTCCCAAGTTGTCAAGCTCTCCTTTGGGAAAGACTCCAGCCACTTGGCTGCCTTATCCTTGAGTGAGAATAGAAATAAGAGCAGTCTATAGGCGTCAGGATGAACACCATTAGACTTCACTGTGTCACATATTCTCAGGAAGGTGGTTAGATGTTGATTGGGGTCTTCTTGTATACTTCCTCCAAACGAACAGTTGTTCTGCACAAGGGTGATGAGCTGTGGTTTTAGTTCAAAATTGTTGGCATGGATGGTTGGCTTTTGAATGCTACTTCCACATTTTCTTGGGTTTGGATTGATGTAAGAGCCTAAAACTCTTCTATCCTCCCCAGCATGATTTGCTCGACCTCCTCCGCCATGGTTGTGAGCCTCTTCCTCACGATGGTTTTCCATGTTTTCTTCCATATTTGGTTCAAAGTATTCCTCCTCTTCCTCAGTACCAACTACACGTTTTTCTCTTGCTTCCCTCCTTAATCTAAGGAAGGTCCTCTCAGGTTCAGAATCAAAGGAAGTTGAAGCCTCGCTTCTTCTCCCTGTCATACAACCAAAAAGTACAAGCTAAGAGAATAGGTGCAGAAAGTATTTCTGTCAGAATTACTGTTAGTGTGAGTGATGCAATATATCAAACAGTTAGTGGGTTAGTGAAATGAATGGTAAACAACAAAGAAAAAGTAGGGGGAAGGGAAGAAATTAACTAAATCAGAAAGTAAATGACTCAAACAGAAAATTAAATCAAACAAAAATAAAATGCTCAATCAAGTTATCCTCCAATTTAATCATTGTTGATGCACAATCAATCCCCGGCAACAGCGACATAAACTTGATGCACGGAAAACTTGTCTTGCAACAAATTTCCTTTCGGCAAGTGTACCGAATTTGTCGTCAAGTAAAAACTCACAATAGAGTGAGGTCGAATCCCACAAGGACTGATTGATCAAGCAACTTTAATTAGAGAAATGTTCTAGTTGAGCGAATCCAGAATTTGAGTTGAGAATTGCAGAAAATAAAATGGCAGGAAGGTAAATGGCAGAAAAAGTAAATGCTAGAATTAAAGAACTGAAAGTAAATGACTGAAAGTAAATTGCAGAATTGTAAATGGGAATGGGGGAATTGCTCATAAAAATAAGTAACAGAAATTGAAGAGAATGGGTAAGATCAGAAATGGGGAGTTCATTGGGCTTAGGAGATGTTGCATTCTCCGGATCAATTTCATTTTCATCTCTTCCTCAATCAATGCACTCATTGATCTCCTTGGCAATCTTAAGTGATCGAATTACAATTTCTTATAATTCAATCTCTCAAATCTTGATCAATAGCCAATTCTTTGGTCAATTGCTCATGAGAAGAGATGAAGTATGGTCACTGATTATACCACATGCATTTTTCAAATCAAGTGTTGAGAGGATTATAGTCACATATCCATCCAAACCCAATTTGTTCCAGCATGAGAAAGCATTTCTAGCATGATCTCTTCATTCCTCTTTCAAGGTTCAGAAGAGATCTAAGTATGAATAGCTTCTTTTCCAAGATAACTACCCAATTGGATGAAGATCGAAAGCTTTCAAGTAAAATCAAGAGAAAAGGTAGAAGAAGAATAATGAAAACTAGTATTGATCCATCAAATTACAACAGAGCTCCCTAACCCAATGAAAGGGGTTTAGTTGTTCATAGCTCTGGAAAATGAAAACAAAGATGGAGAATACATGATGAAACTAGAAGTGCAGAGAAAGTAAATACAGAGAGTAATTCTATGCCCAGAGGCTCCCTATATTTTCCAACTCCCCCAAATAATTCAAAGCTACTCCTATATATACTACTCTTCTATTCTTCTAGTTGATTCTTCAAGTCTTGGGTATGGGCCTTTAGATCTTGAGATTGAAGCACTTCTCTTCTTCATTGGGCTTGGCTTTACTTGCAGAGAGAAAGTGTGAAGTGGGCAGAGACTTTAGCTCAGGGCGTTAGTGGTGTTAACGTTCAGTGAAAATATGGGTTCGAGAACGTTAGTGACAATCACCTTTTTCACTAACATTCCTCACCAGAGTAAGAGCCACGTTAACTTCAACGTTAGTGGCACAAATGTTGCCACTAACGTTGCCTCTATGCCCTTCGCACACGTTACTGGGACTTACCTTTCCCAGTAACGTTGAGAAGTCTCCCCCTTCCTTACGTTAGAGTCCACGTTAACTTAGTTAACGTGGCTCTTTTAACGTAGGCTTGCCAACCTTCGAAAATGTTAGTGACACTTACCATTGTCACTAACGTTCCAATGTGCCCCTATTTCTCACGTTAGAATCCACGTTAACTAGGTTAACGTGGCTTCTAACGTGGCCATGCTAGCCATCTCCAACGTTAGTGACAAAGTTGAGTGTCACTAACGTTGGCTCATCATTCCCTTATCCACGTTAGCTTCCACGTTAACTAAGTTAACGTGGGAGTTAACGTGGCTCATGGTGGCATGTGTGGGCTCCTTCCAACGTTAGTGACAATGTTGGGTGTCACTAACGTTGGCGATCACCTTCCTTCTTCACGTTAGCTTCCACGTTAACTAGGTTAACGTGGGAGTTAATGTGGCTTATTGGGGCTTGTGTGCTCCCAACGTTAGTGACAATGTTTGGTGTCATTAACGTTGTCGACCACCTTGTTTCCTCACATTAGCTTCCACGTTAACTAGGTTAACGTGGAAGTTAACGTGGCTTAATGTGACTTGGCCAACGTTAGTGATAATGTTGAATGTCACTAACGTTGGCCTCCCCCCTTTCTTCTTAACGTTAGAGGTCACGTTAACTAAGTTAACGTGACAACTAACGTGGCCACTTATGAGCTTGGTCCAACGTTAGTGATAATGTTAAGTGTCACTAACGTTGGCTCCATTTCCTTTCTTCCACGTTAGAGTTCACGTTAACTTAGTTAATGTGACTCTTAACGTGGGCAATGATGGCTTCGAGAGCGTTATTGGCAATTACTTTTCTCATTAACTTTGCAAGTTACTCCCATTCCACGTTAGTGTTAACGTTAGTGTAACTAACGTAGCCACTAATGTGGTTTTTCTTTGCTTCCTTTGTCCTGAAATCAAGCAATAAAGTGCATCAAAGTTCTAGTCCAAGTCATGAGAAATGCAACATCCAAGTTGTCATCAAATTCATGCAAAATCCTCATGAAATCATGTAAAGTGCACAATGTATGCTTGAATCAAGATGTAAGTGAATATCTACCCAAAACTAGCTTATTTCCTAAGGAAATGCATGAAACTACCCTAAAAACAGTAAAGAAAAGGTCAATAAAACTGGCCAAAATGCCCTGGCATCAGTAATAGCTTACGTGAGTAAGGGTCGATCCCACGGAGATTGTCGGCTTGAAGCAAGCTATGATTATCTTATAAATCTTAGTCAGGAGATTAGTGATCAATATGATTTTGTTTATGAAAAGTAAATAGCATGAATTAAATGTTACTTGTGATTCAGTAATGAGTAACAGGTTGAGGTTCCGGAGATGCTCTGTCGTCTGAATCTCTGTTTTTCTACTATCTTCTTCTCCAAACTCGCATGGCTTCCTTCAATGGCAAGCTGTATGTTGGTGGATCACCGTTGTCAATGGCTACCATCCGTCCTCTCGGATGAAAAATACCAGGTATGGTTTCTACACGGCTAATCATCTGTCAGTTCTCACTAGTGTCGAAATAGGATCTCTCTATCCTTTTGCACACCGTCACTACGCCCAACATTCGTGAGTTTGAAGCTCGTCACAGTCATCCTCTCCCAGATCCTACTCGGAATACCACAGACAAGGTTTAGACTTTTCAGATCCCAGGAATGCTGCCAATTGGTTCTAGCCTCTACCACGAAGGTTCTAATCTCACGGACTCGGTCCGTGGATCAGAGACCTAAGATATACGGACTCAACCTATCGCCCAATGACTACGTTGAGCTCAGATAGAACGGGAGTGGTTGTCAGGCACGCGTTCATATATTTGAGAATAATGATGAGTGTCACGGATCATCATATTCTCTATATTGAAGTACGAGTGAGTATCTTAGAATAGAATCAAGCGTGGTTGAATAGAAAATAGTAGTAATTTCATTAATCCATTGAAACACAGCAGAACTCCTCACCCCCACCTATGGGGTTTAGAGACTCATGCTGTAGAAGATACAATATGAGATGTAAAATGTCATGAGTTGCAAAATAAATCTCTAAAAGTAGTTTTTATACTAAACTAGTAACTTAGGTTTACAGAAAATGAGTGACTAAGTGCAGATAGTGCAGAAATCTACTTCCGGAGCCCACTTGGTGTGTGCTTGGACTGAGCATTGAAGCTTTCACATGCATAGACCATTCTTGGAGTTAAACGCCAGCTTGGATGCCAGTTTGAGCGTTTAACTCTAGTTCTAGTGCCAGTTCTGGCGTTTTACGCCAGAAAAGGGTCTCTCACTGGCGTTGAACGCCAGTTTGGGCCATCAAATCTCAGAAAAAGTATGGACTATTATATGTTGCTGGAATGCCCAAGATGTCTAATTTCCAACGCAATTGATCGCGCGCCAATTGGGTGTATGTAGCTCCAGAAAATCCACTTCGAGTGCAGGAGGGTCAGAATCCAACAGCATTTGCAGTCCTTTCTCAGCCTCTGAATCAGACTTTTGCTCAGATCCCTCAATTTCATCCAGAAAATACCTGAAATTACAAAAAAACACACAAACTCATAGTAAAGGCTAGAAATGTGATTTTTTCATAAAAACTAATAAAAATATAATAAAAAGTAACTAAAACATACTAAAAACTACCTAAAATTAATGCTAAAAAGGGTATAAATTATCTGCTCCTCACTCTTCCTCTTCCTTCCTCATAGCGATTCTCTCTCTCTGTCACCCTCCATGGCTCCACACATCACCTCTGTCTGCATCATCGACAAACTCCTCTCTCTTTGTCACCGTCAATGAACTCCTCTCTCTTTTCCGCCATCGACGAACTCCTCTCTCTTCTCAACCTCTCATGCAGCGGCATGACCCTTTACTCTCGCTCTCCTTTTTTGTAACTCTTCTCTCTCCATCTTTCTCCACGGCGTCACGTAAAAGTGTATATGGCTTGGTCCAGGTCTGATAATATTTTGAATGTTTTGACCCGGACACAAAATAATCTGCATATAGCCTGAAAAAAAAAATCAAAACCATTTGAAAGGAAATCAGGACCAGATAATGGGCCATGGTTCGGGTCACCTGGCCCAGCCTGGTGAGTGGTTAACGCTTCAAATTTAGAATTTTGATCCTCTAAATTTTGAATTTTCACTTTAGAAGGTAAAGTGTGATCTCTCAGTTTCTCTCTCATATTTTTTCTTGGTCCCACTTATGAAATAAATAGTAAGAGATCACAATTTTTCTTCTAAAGTAAAATTCAAAATTTAGAGGATTCAAATCCTCAAAATTTGATATATACTTAGTGGTTAGCGCATGGTAAGAAAAGAAACTGCTTCTTCCTCTCTCTCGATTAGGGCATGGTGGCCCCTTCTCTATGTCTCATCCCCACCTTGTCACAGCCGCAGACGCCATCGTTTACAACAGCCGCAGAGTCATGCCGATGGTGCTGCCCTACTTCTCAGCACTTCTCTGCTCAACTGCTTCTCAGTGCCCTCTGCTTCACGCCGACAGTGCTGCCCTACTTCAGTGACACCGATGACCCTCAATGACAATTCCTTCTTGGTGCTTCTGTGCTGCTTTTCCCAGGCGTTGCTGCCCCTGTTCTTCTTCTTCTCTGCTCAACTAAGCCTTTTCCTGTTCTTCTTCTCAAGTAAACTGGTATTTTCTTTGTTGTTTAAAAGAAATAATTAATCTTGATCTTCTGAATTGGTGTTCTACTTCTCAGTGAACTAGAAATTTTTTTTCTGGAAAAAAATAATTAAGGTTATTGAGCTTTTGATTCTAAAATTCTAATTACCATTATAATTCTGAATTTCTGATTACTGTTATGATTAGTAATTCTTGTAGTAAACTAATTATTGTTCTAGTTTTTCCTTTGATTTGTTCTTATGTTAATTGATGCGGCTTGATGAGCGGATAATTTATACGCTTTTTGGCATTGTTTTTAGTATGTTTTTAGTAGGATCTAGTTACTTTTAGGGATATTTTTATTAGTTTTTATGTTAAATTCACATTTCTGGACTTTACTATGAGTTTGTGTGTTTTTCTGTGATTTCAGGTATTTTCTGGCTGAAATTGAAGGACTTGAGCAAAAATCAGATTCAGAGGTTGAAGAAGGACTGCTGATGCTGCTGGATTCTGACCTCCCTGCACTCAAAGTGGATTTTCTGGAGCTATAGAACTCAAAATGGCGCGCTTCTAATTGCGTTGGAAAGTAAACATCCAGGGCTTTCCAGAAATATATAATAGTCCATACTTTGGCCGAGTTTAGATGACGCAAAAGGGCGTTGAACGCCAGTTCTACGCTGCAGTCTGGAGTTAAACGCCAAAAACACGTCACGAGCCAGAGTTGAACGCCAGAAACACGTTACAACCTGACGTTCAACTCCAGAAAGAGCCTCTGCACGTGTAAACTTCAAGCTCAGCCCAAGCACACACCAAGTGGGCCCCGGAAGTGGATTTATGCATCAATTACTTACTTCTGTAAATCCTAGTAACTAGTTTAGTATAAATAGGACTTTTTACTATTGTATTAGACATCTTATGATTTTTAGTTCATCTTAGGATCATATTGATCACGTTTGGGGGCTGGCCATTCAGCCATGCCTGAACCTTTCACTTATGTATTTTCAACGGTAGAGTTTCTACACTCCATAGATTAAGGTGTGGAGCTCTGCTGCTCCTCATGAATTAATGCAAAGTACTACTGTTTTCTATTCAATTCAACTTATTCCGCTTCTAAGATATCCATTCGCACCCAAGAACATGATGAATGTGATAATTATGTGACGCTCATCATCATTCTCACTTATGAACGCGTGCCTGACAAACACTTCCGTTCTACATGCAAACAAGCTAGAATGAGTATCTCTTAGATATCTAATACAGAGGACCGAGTCTGAGATATTAGAATCTTCGTGGTATAAGTTAGAACCCATGGATGGCCATTCCTGAGATTCGGAAAGTCTAAACCTTGTTTGTGGTATTCCGAGTAGGATCTGGGAAGGGATGGCTGTGACGGACTTCAAACTCGCGAGTGCTGGGTGGTGCACGAAATTGTGATGTCCAGGCTTGAACAATCCCTGGTAATGGCTCCAAAGCTTGGTGCTTTGATCTTAATTCATAATTGTCACAACTTCGATACATCTAACCAGCAAGTGCACTAGGTCGTCCAAGTAATACCTTACGTGAGTAAGGGTCGAATCCCACGGAGATTGTTGGTATGAAGCAAGCTATGGTCACCTTGTAAATCTCAGTCAGGCAGATATAAAGTGATAATGGTGTTTTCGAATATTATATAATAAAATAGGGGTAGAGATACTTATGTAAATCATTGGTAGGAATTTCAGATAAGCGAACGGAGATGCTTTTCGTTCCTCTGAACCTCTGCTTTCCTGCTATCTTCATCCAATCAGCCTTACTCCTTTCCATGGCTGGCTTTATGCAAGGGCATCACCGTTGTCAGTGGCTACATCCCCTCCTCTCAGTGAATAATATGCTCACGCACCCTGTCACGGCACAGCTATTCATCTGTCGGTTCTCGATCATGCTGGAATAGGATTCACCCTCCTTTTGCGTCTGTCACTAACGCCCAACAATCGCGAGTTTGAAGCTCGTCACAGTCATTCAATCATTGAATCCTACTCGGAATACCACAGACAAGGTTTAGACCTTCCGGATTCTCTTGAATGCTGCCATCATTCTAGCTTACGCCAGGAAGATTCTGGTTAGGAGATCTAAGAGATACTCATTCTAGCTTAATTCATGTAGAACAGAAGTGTTTGTCAGGCACGCGTTCATAAGGGAGAAGGATGATGAGCGTCACACATAATCATCACCTTCATCACGTTCTTGGGTGCGAATGGATATCTTAGAAGCGAAATAAGAAGAATTGAATAGAAAACAGTAGTACTTTGCATTAATCCTTGAGGAACAGCAGAGCTCCACACCTTAATCTATGGAGTGTAGAAACTCTACCGTTGAAAATACATAAGTGATAGGTCCAGGCATGGCCATGTGGCCAGCCCCCATGATCTAAGAACAATGCGTTCAAAGATGGTCAAAAAGACCCTAAGCTGATCAAAAGATACCTAATACAATAGTAAAAGGTCCTATTTATAATAAACTAACTACTAGGGTTTACATGAGTAAGTAATTGATGCATAAATCCACTTCCGGGGCCCACTTGGTGTGTGCTTGGGCTGAGCCTGAGTGTTGCACGTGCAGAGGCCATTTGTGGAGTTGAACGCCAGTTTTTGTGCCAGTTTGGGCGTTCAACTCTGGTTTTGGATCCTTTTCTGGCGCTGGACGCCAGATTTGGGCAGAAGGCTGGCGTTGAACGCCAGTTTACGTCGTCAATTCTTGGCCAAAGTATGGACTATTATATATTGATGGAAAGCCCTGGATGTCTACTTTTCAACGCAATTGGAAGCGCGCCATTTCGAGTTCTGTAGCTCCAGAAAATCCACTTTGAGTGCAGGGAGGTCAGAATCCAACAGCATCAGCAGTCCTTCTTCAACCTCTGAATCTGATTTTTGCTCAAGTCCCTCAATTTCAGCCAGAAAATACCTGAAATTACAGAAAAACACACAAACTCATAGTAAAGTCCAGAAATGTGAATTTAACATAAAAACTAATGAAAACATCCCTAAAAGTAACTAGATCCTACTAAAAACATACTAAAAACAATGTCAAAAAGCGTATAAATTATCCGCTCATCACAACACCAAACTTAAATTGTTGCTTGTCCCCAAGCAACTGAAAATCAAATAGGATAAAAAGAAGAGAATATACTATAAATTTCAAATTATCAATGAAACATAGCTTCAATCAAATGAGCGGGACTTATAGCTTTTTGCCTCTTGAATAGTCTTGGCATCTCACTTTATCCATTGAGGTTTAGAATGATTGGCATCTATAGGAACTTTAGATTTCGAATAGTGTTATTGACTCTCCTAGTTCAGTATGATGATTCTTGAACACAGCTTCTTTATGAGTCTTGGCCGTGGCCCTAAGCACTTTGTTTTCCAGTATTACCACCGGATACATAAATGCCACAGACACATAATTGGGTGAACCTTTTCAGATTGTGACTCAGCTTTGCTAAAGTCCCCAATTAGAGGTGTCCAGGGTTCTTAAGCACACTCTTCTTTTGCTTTGGACCTTGACTTTAACCGCTCAGTCTCAAGTTTTCACTTGACACCTACACGCCACAAGCACATGGTTAGGGACAGCTTGGTTTAGCCGCTTAGACCAGGATTTTATTCCTTTAGGCCCTCCTATCCACTGATGCTCAAAGCCTTGGGATCCTTTTTATTTTCCCTTGCCTTTTGGTTTTAAGGGTTATTGGCTTTTTGCTCTTGCCTCTTGGTTTTAAGAGCTTTTGGCTTTTCTGCTTGCTTTTTCTTTTTCTTTCTATTTTTTTCGCCTATTTTTTTTTTCCTGCAAGCTTTGTTCTTTGCTGCTTTTTCTTGCTTCAAGAATCATTTTTATGATTTTTCAGATTATCAAATAACATGTCTCCTAGTCATCATTCTTTCAAGAGCCAACATATTTACCATTCTTAAACAACAACTTCAAAAGACTTATGCACTGTTCAAGCATACATTCAGAAAACAAGAAGCATTGTCACCACATTAATATAATTAAACTAAGTTCAAGGATAAATTCGAAACTCATGTACTTCTTGTTCTTTTGAATTAAAACAGTTTTTATTTTAAGAGAGGTGATGGATTCATAGGACATTCATAACTTTAAGACAAAGTTACTAACTACTAATGATCATGTAATGAAGACACAAACATAGATAAGCACATAACATAGAAAACGAAAAACAGAGAAAGCAAGAACAAGGAATGAATCCACCTTAGTGATGGTGGCGTTTCTTTCTTGAGGAACCAATGATGTCCTTGAGCTCTTCTATGTCTCTTCCTTGTCTTTGTTACTCCTCCCTCATTGCTTTTTGATCTTCTCTTATTTCATGAAGCATGATGGAGTGCTCTTGATGTTCCACCCTTAGTTGTCCCATATTGGAACTCAATTCTTCTAGGGAGGTGTTGATGTGCTCCCAATAGTTTTGTGGAGGAAAGTGCATTTGAGGCATTTCCGGAATCTCATGGTGATGAGCTTCATACGCCTCTTGAGCTCCATGAGTGGGCTCTCTTGCTTGCTCCATCTTTTTCTTAGTGATGGGCTTTTCCTCTTTAATGAGGATATCTCCCTCTATGTCAATCCTACCCGAATTGCATAGGTGGCAAATGAGGTGAGGAAAGGCTAACCTTGCCATGGTGGAGGACTTGTCAGCCACCTTGTAGAGTTCTTGAGGTATAATCTCATGAACTTCCACCTCTTCTCCAATCATGATGCTATGGATCATGATGGCCCGGTCTATAGTAACTTCAAACCGGTTGCTAGTGGGAATGATTGAGCATTGAATAAACTCCAACCATCCTCTAGCTATAGGCTTGAGGTCCAATCTTCTTAGTTGAACCGGCTTGCCTTTGGAGTCAATCTTCCATTGAGCTCCTTCTACACATATGTCCATAAGGACTTGGTCCAACCTTTGATCAAAGTTGACTCTCCTTGTGTAGGGGCATGCGTTCTCTTCCATGTATGGCAAGTTGAACGCCAACCTCACATTCTCCGGACTAAAATCTAAGTATTTCCCCCGAACCATTGTAACATAGTTCTTTGGATCCGGGTTCTTACTTTGATCATGGTTCTTGGTGATCCATGCATTGGCATAGAACTCTTGAACCATTAGGATGCCGACTTGTTGGATGGGATTTGTTAGAACTTCCCAACCTCTTCTTTGAATTTCATGTCGGATCTCCAGATACTCATTTCTTTTGAGTTTAAAAGGGACCTCAGGGATCACCTTCTTCTTGGCCACAACATCATAGAAGTGGTCTTGATGGGCTTTGGAGATGAACCTTTCCATCTCCCATGACTCGGATGTGGAAGCTTTTGTCTTCCCTTTCCCTCTTCTAGAGGATTCTCCGGTCTTAGATGCCATCAATGGTAATGGAAAAACAAAAAAAGCTATGCTTTTACCACACCAAACTTAGAATATTGCTCGCCCTCGAGCAATAAACAAAAGAATAGAAGAAGAAGAAGAAGAAATATGGAGAGGGAGAGGGAGATGTGGTTTCGGCCAAGGAGAGTGTAGAGGGGTGTGTTGTGTGAATTTGATGAAGAATGGAGGTCTTTATATAGGGAAGGGAGGGGGGTTAAGGTTCGGCCATATGGGTGGGTTTGGGTGGGAAATTGGTTTTGAATTTTGAAGGTAGGTGGAGTTTATGAGGTAGGTTTATTGGGAAGAGTGGGTGGATGTGAGTGGTGAAGGTTTAGTGGGGAAGAGAGATTGAGGTGATTGGTGAGGGGTTTTTAGGGAAGAGTGTTTATGGGGTTGTGTGAAAGAGAGTGGTGAGAAGAAGTGAGTGGAGGTAGGTGGGGATCCTGTGGGGTCCACAGATCCTGAGTGGATCCTGTGGGGTCCACAGATCCTGAGGTGTTCAAGGATTTACATCCTTGCACCCATTAGGCATGTAAAAATGCCTTTGTACCCAACTCTGGGCGTTCAGCGCCAGGTTGGTGGCCATTTTGGGCGTTCAACGCCCATTTGTGTGCCATTTCTGGCGTTGAACGCCAGAACCATGCCTGTTCTGGCGTTCAGCGCCCAGAAGCTGCCCATTTTGGGCGTTCAGCGCCAGAACCATGCTCTGTTCTGGCGCTGAACGCCAGACAGATGCTCCTCCAGGGTGTGATTTTTCTTCTGCTGTTTTTGATTCCGTTTTCAATTTTTCTATTTATTTTGTGACTCCACATGATCATGAACCTAAGAAAACATGAAAAACAATAAAAATAAGAATTAGATAAACATTGGGTTGCCTCCCAACAAGTGCTTCTTTAATGTCAATAGCTTGACAGTGGGCTCTCATGGAGCCTCACAGATGTGCAGAGCTTTGTTGAGACTCTCCAACACCAAACTTAGAGTTTGGATATGGGAGTTCAACACCAAACTTAGAGTTTGGTTGTGGCCTCCCAACACCAAACTTAGAGTTTGACTGTGGGGGCTCTGGTTGACTCTGCTTTGAGAGAAGCTTTTCATGCTTCCTCTTCATGGTTGCAGAAGGAGATCCTTGAGTTTTGAATACAAGGGAGTTCTCATTCCATTGAAGGACTATTTCACCTCTGTCAACATCAATCACAGCTCTTGCTGTGGCCAGGAAAGGTCTTCCTAGGATGATGGATTCATCCTCTTCCTTTCCAGTATCCAGGACTATGAAATCAGTAGGTATGTAAAGGCCCTCAACCTTTACTAATACATCTTCTACTTGTCCATAAGCCTGTTTTCTTGAGCTGTCTGCCATCTCTAGTGAGATTTTAGCAGCTTGCACCCCATAGATTCCCAGTTCTCTATTACAGAGAGAGGCATGAGGTTTATTCCTGAACCAAGGTCACACAGAGCCTTAAAGATCATGGTGCCTATGGTACAGGGTATTATGAACTTTCCAGGATCCTGTCTCTTCTGAGGCAATGTCAGTTGATCCAGATCACTTAGTTCATTGATGAACAAGGGAGGTTCAACTTCCCAAGTATCAATGCCAAATAATTTGGCATTCAGCTTCATGATTGCACCAAGAAACTTGGCAGTTTGCTCTTCAGTAACATCCTCACTCTCTTCTGAAGAGGAATACTCATCAGAGCTCATGAAGGGTATAAGGAGGTTCAATGGAATCTCTATGGTCTCTAGATGAGTCTCAGATTCCTTTGGTTCCTCAGAGGGAAGCTCCTTATTGATCACTGGACGTCCCAGGAGGTCTTCCTCCTTGGGATTCACGTCCTCTCCTCTCCTCACAGGTTCGGCCATGGCGCTTATGTCAATGCCTTGCACTCTCCTTTTGGGTTCTCTTCTGTATTGCTTGGGAGAGTACTAGGAGGGATTTCAGTGATCCTTTTACTCAGCTGGCCCACTTGTGCTTCCAAATTTCTAATGGAAGACCTTGTTTCATTCATGAAATTTACAGTGGCTTTAGATAGATCAGAGACTAGATTTGCTAAATTAGAAGTATTTTGTTCAGAGTTCTCTGTCTGTTGCTGAGTTGATGATGGAAAAGGTTTATTATTGTTAAACCTGTTTCTTCCACCATTATTAAAGCCTTGTTGGGGCTTTTGATCCTTCCATGAGAAATTTGGATGATTTCTCCATGTTGAGTTATAGGTGTTTCCATAAGGTTCACCTAAGTAGTTCACCTCTGCTATTGCAGGGTTCTCAGGATCATAGGCTTCTTCTTCAGAAGATGCCTCTTGAGTACTGTTGGATGCAGCTTGCATTCCATGCAGACTCTGAGAGATCATATTGACTTGCTGAGTCAATATTTTATTCTGAGCCAATATGGCATTCAGAGCATCAACTTCAAGAACTCCCTTCTTCATAGGCATCCCATTATTCACAGGATTCCTTTCAGAAGTGTACATGAACTGGTTATTAGCAACCATGTCAATGAGTTCTTGAGCTTCTGCAGGCGTTTTCTTTAGGTGAATGGATCCACCTGCAGAAGTATCCAATGACATCTTAGATAACTCAGACAGACCATCATAGAATATATCCAGGATGGTCCATTTTGAGAGCATGTCAGAAGGACACTTTTTGGTCAACTGTTTGTATCTTTCCCAAGCTTCATAGAGGGATTCACCTTCTTTCTGTCTGAAGGTTTGGACATCAGCTCTAAGCTTGCTCAGCTTTTGAGGAGGAAGGTACTTAGCTAAGAAAGCCGTGACCAGCTTATCCCAAGAGTTCAGGCTGTCTTTGGGTTGAGAATCCAACCATAATCTAGCTCTGTCTCTTACAGAAAAAGGGAAAAGCATGAGCCTGTAGACTTCAGGATCTACTCCATTAGTCTTAACAGTATCACATATCTGCAAGAATTCAGTTAAGAACTGAAAAGGATCTTCAGATGGAAGTCCATGAAACTTGCAGTTCTGCTGCATCAGAGAAACTAATTGAGGTTTTAGCTCAAAGTTGTTTGCTCCAATGGCAGGAATGGAGATTCTTCTTCCATGTAAATTGGAATTAGGTGCAGTAAAGTCACCAAGCATCTTCCTTACATTATTATTATTTTCGGCTGCCATCTCTTCTGCCTGTTCGAAAATTTCTGAAAGGTTATCTCTGGATTGTTGTATTTTGGCTTCTCTTAATTTTCTCTTCAGAGTCCTTTCAGGTTCTGGATCTGCTTCCACAAGAATGTTCTTATCCTTGCTCCTGCTCATATGACAAAGAAGAAGGCACAGAAAAATAATAATAATAATAATAATAGAGATCCTTTATACCACAGTATAGGGATCCCTTTGTGAGTAGAAGAAAAGAGGAAGAAATTCGAACACAGATAGAAGAGGGGGTTCGAATTTGGTGATGATGTGAGGAAGAGATGTTAGTTAATGAATGAATAAATAGAATAGAATGAGAGAGAAGGAGGGAATTTTCGAAAATTATTTTTTGAAAAGGAGTTAGTGATTTTTGAAAATGATTTTTGAAAAATTGTTAGTAATTTTCGAAAATTAAGTTTTAAAAATTAAAATAATTAATAAATTAAAAAGAAATTTTGAAAAAGGGGAGAGATATTTTCGAAAATGAGAGAGAGAGAGAGTTAGTTAGGTGGTTTTGAAAAAGTTAAGAAACAAACAAAAAGTTAGTTAGTTAGTTGAAACAAATTTTGAAAAGATAGGAAGTTAGGAAGTTAGAGAAGATATTTTGAAAAGATATTTTTGAAAAAGATAAGATGAGAAGATATTTTTGAAAAGATATGATAGAAATTAGTTTTTGAAAAAGATTTGATTTTTAAAATTTCAATTAATGACTTGGTTCATAAGAAATCACAAGATATGATTCTAGAACTTAAAGTTTGCATCTTTCTTAACAAGCAAGTAACAAACTTCAAATTTTTGAATCAAAACATTAATTGATTATGTTATTTTCGAAAATTTGATATAAAAATAAGAAAAAGATTTTTGAAAAATATTTTTGGAATTTTCGAAAATAACTAAGAATTTTGAAAAAGATTTGAATTTTGAAAAAGATTCTGAAAAAGATAAGATTTTCAAATTGAAAATTTGATTTGACTCATTAGCAACAACTTGATTTTTAAAATTTTTTGAAAAAGTCAACTCAAATTTTCGAATTTGATGAGAGAGAAAAAGGGGAAGATATTTTTTTGATTTTTGAAATTTTTATGAAAAACATGAAAGATATGCAATGCATGAAATTTTTAGATCAAAACAATGAATGCATGCAAAAATGCTATGAATGTCAAGATGAACATCATAGACATAATTTTGAAAAATTTTTAATGCAAAGAAAACATGCAAGACACCAAACTTAGAATTCTTTAATGCTTAGACACTAAGAATTCAAGAATGCATGAAATTTTCGAGAAAATGCAAGATGCATATGCAAATGACACCAAACTTATGATATGACTCAAGACTCAAACAAGAAACAGAAAATTATTTTTGATTTTTTTATGATTTTCTAATTTTTTTTTGGATTTTTTCGAAAATTATATGAAAAAGGAAAAATAAGGATTCCAAAATTTTTAATATGAATTCCAGGAATCTTGCCATGTTAGTCTAAAGCTTCAGTCCAGGAATTAGACATGGCTCACTAGCCAGCCAAGCCTTCAAAGAAAGCTCCAGTCCAAAACACTAGACATGGCCAATGGCCAGCCAAGCTTCAGCAGGTGATCATGGATCAGCAGCAGGTGGATGAGCAACAACTAAGTTGCTCTTGATAACAAATTGCAAGCCTCAGTCCAAATGAATTTAGACATGGCTTTACAGCCAGCCAGGCTTCACATGCTTCATGAAACACTAGAATTCATTCTTAAAAATTTTGAATAAATTTTTGAAAACATTTTTATTTATTTATTTATTTATTTTTCGAAAACAGATGAGAGATTTTTGAAAATATTTTTGAAAGATTTTTTTGAAAACAAAACAAAAAGAAAATTACCTAATCTGAGCAACAAGATACACCGTCAGTTGTCCAAACTCGAACAAGCCCCGGCAACGGCGCCAAAAACTTGGTGCACGAAATTGTGATGTCCAGGCTTGAACAATCCCTGGTAATGGCTCCAAAGCTTGGTGCTTTGATCTTAATTCATAATTGTCACAACTTCGATACAACTAACCAGCAAGTGCACTGGGTCGTCCAAGTAATACCTTACGTGAGTAAGGGTCGAATCCCACGGAGATTGTTGGTATGAAGCAAGCTATGGTCACCTTGTAAATATCAGTCAGGCAGATATAAAGTGATAATGGTGTTTTCGAATATTATATAATAAAATAGGGGTAGAGATACTTATGTAAATCATTGGTAGGAATTTCAGATAAGCGAACGGAGATGCTTTTCGTTCCTCTGAACCTCTGCTTTCCTGCTATCTTCATCTAATCAGTCTTACTCCTTTCCATGGCTGGCTTTATGCAAGGGCATCACCGTTGTCAGTGGCTACATCCCCTCCTCTCAGTGAATAATATGCTCACGCACCCTGTCACGGCACGGCTATTCATCTGTCGGTTCTCGATCATGCTGGAATAGGATTCACCCTCCTTTTGCGTCTGTCACTAACGCCCAACAATCGCGAGTTTGAAGCTCGTCACAGTCATTCAATCATTGAATCCTACTCGGAATACCACAGACAAGGTTTAGACCTTCCGGATTCTCTTGAATGCCGCCATCATTCTAGCTTACGCCAGGAAGATTCTGGTTAGGAGATCTAAGAGATACTCATTCTAGCTTAATTCATGTAGAACAGAAGTGTTTGTCAGGCACGCGTTCATAAGGGAGAAGGATGATGAGCGTCACACATAATCATCACCTTCATCACGTTCTTGGGTGCGAATGGATATCTTAGAAGCGAAATAAGAAGAATTGAATAGAAAACAGTAGTACTTTGCATTAATCCTTGAGGAACAGCAGAGCTCCACACCTTAATCTATGGAGTGTAGAAACTCTACCGTTGAAAATACATAAGTGATAGGTCCAGGCATGGCCATGTGGCCAGCCCCCATGATCTAAGAACAATGCGTTCAAAGATGGTCAAAAAGACCCTAAGCTGATCAAAAGATACCTAATACAATAGTAAAAGGTCCTATTTATAATAAACTAGCTACTAGGGTTTACATGAGTAAGTAATTGATGCATAAATCCACTTCCGAGGCCCACTTGGTGTGTGTTTGGGCTGAGCCTGAGTGTTGCACGTGCGGAGGCCATTTGTGAAGTTGAACGCCAGTTTCTGTGCCAGTTTGGGCGTTCAACTCTGGTTTTGGATCCTTTTCTGGCGCTGGACGCCAGATTTGGGCAGAAGGCTGGCGTTGAACGCCAGTTTACGTCGTCAATTCTTGGCCAAAGTATGAACTATTATATATTGATGGAAAGCCCTGGATGTCTACTTTCCAACGCAATTGGAAGCGCGCCATTTCGAGTTTTGTAACTCCAGAAAATCCACTTTGAGTGCAGGGAGGTCAGAATCCAACAGCATCAGCAGTCCTTCTTCAACCTCTGAATCTGATTTTTGCTCAAGTCCCTCAATTTCAGCCAGAAAATACCTGAAATTACAGAAAAACACACAAACTCATAGTAAAGTCCAGAAATGTGAATTTAACATAAAAACTAATGAAAACATCCCTAAAAGTAACTAGATCCTACTAAAAACATACTAAAAATAATGTCAAAAAGCGTATAAATTATCCGCTCATCACTGGGCGTAGTGACAGACGCAAAAGGAGGGTGAATCCTATTCTAGTATGATCGAGAACCTCAGATGATTAGCCGTGCCGTGACAGAGCATTTGGACCTTTTTCATAAGAGGATGGGATGTAGCCATTGACAACGGTGATGCCCTTACAGAAATCTTGCCATGGAAAGGAGTAAGACTGATTGGATGAAGACAGCAGGAAAGCAGAGATTCAGAGGAACGAAAGCATCTCTATACGCTTGTCTGAAATTCTCACCAATGAATTACATAAGTATTTCTATCTTTATTTTCTATTTATTTATTATTATTATTCAAAAACTCCATAACCATTTGATATCCGCCTGACTGAGATTTACAAGATGACCATAGCTTGCTTCATACCAACAATCTCCGTGGGATCGACCCTTACTCACGTAAGGTTTTATTACTTGGACGACCCAGTGCACTTGCTGGTTAGTTGTGCGAAGTTGCGAAGTTATGTTTGGACCATGGTATTGTGCACCAGTTGTTGGTGTCATTACCAGGGAGAGAATGAACAAATTTTACAACGTCAGAGTAACAATTTCGCATACCACGGCTATTATTGATTTTTTTTATTCTTGTTATGGTAAGGTTTCTGATTGTTCAGTTTATTATGCTGATTATTAGTCTGAACTTCTAATTTGTTATTAATTATTGTTGAACAGTATCTTTTTTATCTTTGATTTATGTTTCTATGATTCTAATTCTTAATGTTCTGGTTGTAAGTTTATTGTTATGATTCTAATTTTTTAATTTCTATTTTTATTATTCTATTTCCTTGTATGTGTTTTGTGTTTGTGTTATTGCCTTGTATGTGTTTATGTTTGTTTGTTCCATTTTCTTATGGTTTTAGTTTTGAAAAACTCTCATCAGAAGCCACTTTAGAGTAGAAGAACCATTGCTACCCAATATTCACCATGTATGCACCTCTTTTGTTTGTGTTTGTTTGTTTGTTTATGTTTGCTTGTTTAATTCTGAGTTGCTAAGTTAGGTTTAATTGTGAGTTGTTGGGTTTAATTTTGAGTTGCTGAGTTAATAATAATAATTTTTTTATGTTTGCTTATTCTGAGTTATTGATTTTCTGAAATGTTGTTGCTAATTACGGGAAATGAATGGTGTCATTGCTGATTTTCTGATGGTTAAATTTTTTTGGCTGTATATTGAACATTATATTTGTCATTTACTGTGCGATTTGATCTGCTTGGTTAATAAGATTTGTTCACATAAATATATAGGAACATGAGGATCTGGGCTTTTTTTTCATCCATGGATAACTCATGGTTTTAAAATAGTCATCAAGAAAGTAAGCGAGGATGTAAAAGTGGAAATTTAAGGGAGTGGGTGAGGATCAGGGAGGGCATTGAGAAATTGGAGGATATACTACACAGATGATAGTGATATGAAAATGTACTGATCTTTGCCTGGCCCAAATAGTGGAGGTATTGATTAGTTGATTGCAATGTTATTGACTTTTGTTAGGGGTGAAACTGACCATCCTGTTCCAGAAAGTGAAGAAGATGATATGAAAAGTGAAGATGAGGATCGTTTTCTAATTTCTGCTGCTGAGAAAGGTTAATCTAAAGTTAAAGGAAACAAAGCACATAAGACAGCTGAGTAAGCTGGCAAAAATGCAGGTGTTAATCCTTAAAATGGAAAATCAAAAGTGCTGATGGAGATGAACCACAGCAGCAAGACATGTGAGATAAATATACTGATTTAGTGACATCATACATCTATATGGCAACCAGCCTTTGGTTTTTTTTAATAGGGTCACTGAAAAAGAACACTTTGTGCCTTTTGTTTAATTTATACTAACTGTTTTACACTTCTTTTTTTCTCCTGATAATGATTTTATATAATTTTTAGGAAAAAGAAGAAGAAAAAGAACAAATTGAAAGAACCTGATAAAAGGGAAAGTGCTCAGGCACCAAGCAATAGAGCAGCTCCTGGAAAGAAGGTTAACAACCTCTACTGATTTAGTTAGTTGAACTTGCACAAATTACTACTGTAGATTGATGTCATTGAACCTGTTTTCTAATGCAATCTGTTTCAATGGGAATAAATTGTTTGATTTTAGGTCAGTTTTAAATAGTCTATTATTTTACTTTCTTTTTTCAACGTCTCTTATCAATTATTCAGCTAGTTGCTTGCTCATGCAATTTTCAACTCACCCTGTTCTCTTCTGTTGAGAAGAGCTAAAAATGAGTCCTGTTTGTGTTTCTTGGTAAAGTTTTTGCTTTAATTTCTCAGTTTGGCACTCTTTAAATGTGTGGTGAAAAGATATTGCTTTTTTTGCATTTTTGGTACACTTTAAAAGCGTAGCAAAAGCCAATTTTTCTTGTAGTGTGAGATATTTATCGATTTGTTACTAGTTTAAAAGGAATTTGCAATGACATTTGTGATAGTATTGCAACTAATTAAATATATATTATTTCCTAGCAAATTAGTGACTATTTCGTAACTTTGCTTTTTCATTTAGACTAGTTTTGGTTTAGCGACAAATTTCTACAAATTTAATTAAGGATTTTTAAAGATTAACTATAGATTTGCTGCAAATTGTGATAGATTTGCGATCATATTAGCGAACAACTTGCGACGAGTTAGATTCGAAAATTTTCTCACTAATTAGCATTAACTAAGCATTCCATTTTGTCTACGAAGTTAGCTTGGATTTAGCGACGAGTCTACTACAGTAGAGTTTGACGCTAATTAGCGACTATCTATTTGTCTATTTCTTCTATGGAATTAGCTTATAATTTAGTGATGGATTTGCGACTATCTATTCGGTCGCTAAAAAACTTTTTCGATGAATTAGCGACTAATGTGTTTGCGTCACTGATCTGCAACTTGTAATTAGCGAGGAAAGCATTGGTTGCTAGACTGTAGCTAATCCGTCACAGACTATATTTTGCATCAGATTAGCGATGATTTTATGAATTTTTTGTGGTAACTAATCGGTCAAATTGTTGTAGTGATATGATTTGGAGACTGGTTGAGGGATACAAAGCCCATTTTTGGACTGATAAATGGATTCCAGGCTTTATCGAACTAAAAGTAGTTGCCTTGATTAACCTGGATGAGAATTGTTGAGTTTGGAAAGCTAATATTAAAATGATGATCAAATATTATTAAAATATTAATTAAAAGCTTATTAAAATATTACCAATTTTTTGTTTGATGTATTTGGTTTAGTGTGCAGGAAAGAAAATTAACTTTCATATTGGCCCAATTAAGCAAGTCCATCTTGATCACTAAACAAGTTTAGAATTATACCAATTTGTTTCAAATATAGTGGCTGAACTTTGAAAAAGAAAGAAAACCAAAAAGGCCCAAGTCCTTCAAAGCCCTTTTGATTACTCCCACTCTTGGTAATTGGAACTTGAAATTCATTTCAATTAATTCCTTGAAACTTCCACCGAAAGTTTCTCTCTTCTCTCTCTTACTTCGGTCACATCACTCAACAAAGAAGAAGAAAGAAAAAAATAGAAAGCACAGAAGGAAGGTTTTGAAGAAAGGCAAAAAGATTGTTGCCAAATCAAAGCAAAGAAAAGGGGCTACAACTAAGTAGCTAGTCTCTCTCGGTCAAAGCACAACAAAAGTTTATTTCCTCATTTGTGCTACGATGAGGAACGAAGAAGAAAATCACAAGGTCTCAAGCACAGAAGAAGCAACCATGGAGAATGTGAAGTAAACATGATTCAGAAGCTCATCAACGCTCAGAATCAAAACTTGGGGCCAAAGTCAAGCTCAACAGACAAGATTGAAGAAGCTTGAAGAAAAAGGATGAGAGATAAAAGGTGAGCATGCATGCAACAGACTCGGTTCTCTCTCTTCTCTCTGATGAAGCCGCTGCTTGTCTCTGAGGTTGGAGAAGAAGTTAGTGTTAGGGTTGAACGTATTTCAACCTTGGAAGCTTCACTCTTCTATATTAAAGGTGAATGGCCAAGGGTTGAAAGTAAGGAGAGTAAGTAAAAAGCACAGAGTTCACTCTCATAGCTACCCAAGCTATTAGAGTTCTTCTCCTTCATGTAGTTCATTTAGTATTTCTTTTCTCAGTTTTGATCGGTCTAAGTCTCATTGTAAAAGGCAAACATGGTGATGTTTGTAAAAAAAAGCCAATGAGAGGTAAAAGGCAGTGAGTTAAACAGTGAGAAAAAGCCATAAGATGTCTCAGTGTTTCTTTGTACATCTTTCTGTTTTGTGTCATAATCCTGTGGGGATTTTCTTACAAATTGGGTTAGCACTTTGTTGTTGAAAGCTAGATTGAGGTCTAGTCAAATTCATATTGGGGTTAGAATCTGAATTTGTCCCAGATAGGATTAGGTAGATCCTAAGGAAGCATAGGTGTTTGTAATCTTGAAAAAGAGATAGTAAAATTCCATCATAGTTGTGATGGAGACTGGATGTAGGCTACATTGCACTAAGTAGCTGAACCAGGATACATCTGGTGTTATTTCTTCTTCTCTACTTCGATTCTATTTGTTACTTAGGAGACAAAATGAAAATGTCTCTCAACTTGGTATGAGACAAAAGTAAAAATATATCCTAAGTTTCTGTGAGAAAGTAAAAGCACTATACAACAAAAAAAGAAGCTAAGACGATTCAACCCCATTCTCTTAGCCACTGATAACCATCAAGAATAAAATTACAGAAAAAGTTGTTGATTATAATATTGCTGATGGAGAATGGAATTGGGATGCTTTATATCAAGTTCTACCAGAAAAGGTCACAGAATTACTACATATAATTAAAGCTCCCAAACCTAATATTGGAGATGATTATAGAAGAGTATTTGCAAGACCAGATGACGGTTTCCAATGACCAGATACGCGCTGGAGGCAGCGGCACTGCTAGTGTAGCACTGACATCAACACCTAGTCCGCCGCTTCAGCAAGGGGAAGACGACGACGATTATCGTGATCTATAGGGTTTAGGGATTTAATTTATTTTATGCCTATTTCACTGTATTTTACTTCTTTGACTTTTTATTATATTCGAACCCTTGATATTTAATAAAATCATTAGTTGATTTCTGGTAATTTTAAATTTGTGCCTAATTAAATTGTCCTAGGCTTTTGTGTTTTAAATAATATATGAATCAAGTTACTCTGGGACGATTTATGCATGAAATGCATTGCTCAAAAATACATAAATCGTCCCAAACCTTTGTGTGTTACCAAATGTATATAAATCGTTCTAAGCCTTTGTGTCTAGTTCGCCGCACTCTTTTCTCCTTGTTTCTTCTGCTTGCTGTTGCTCTTGCCACCATTACGTCCGCCTCTTTTCCTCTATTTTTCTCCATTGCAAGGTGCTATGCTTCTACTCTCTTTTTAATTTTCTTTTTCTTTTTTCAGCTTATTAGCTTTTCAATTTTTACTATCTTATATCTTTTTTCTTTGATCAATTCATATATAGCTTATTTGCATCTTCCTTAACTGCATTAGACTAGAAATTGGAAGAATTTGTTTGGATTTAATGTTGATTTAGAGTTTTAAAAGTATTTTATTTGTGTTTAATTGTTGATTTCATTGAAGTTGATTATGGTGATGGATTGTTTGGATTTGATGTTAATTTGAGATTTTTAGATTTTTTAATTTGTGTTTAATTCTTGATATTGTTGAAGTTGATGATGGTGGTGGAGTTTAAGAGATGTAAAGGTTGTAGTGGCAATCAAGGTGTCAATGGTGGTATTAGTTATATTGTATGGTGTTGGGTGATAGTGATGGTGATTATGGTAGTTTAAAAGAGAGGATAATAAAGATGAAATGAGAGAGGATAAAATTGGTAGTGGAGAGATGGTGGTGTTTTGAGAGTGAAAATGACAATGGTGGCTGCACGATTATTGAAGGAGATAAGAAGATGAAGGAAGAAGAAGAGGATGAAAGTAGTTGGCATTCAAACGTTGTGTTTTATCTCTGAGAAAAACAATGACGTTTTTCTTTTCAGCATAGGGACTGATTTGTCGTCCTTGTAACATGTGGACACTTAATGGTCATGTGTGTGAGTAGTTAATGCTTCAGGTCAATATTTTCAGTTAATAAAAAATGGGATAATTTGGTTGGGGCTAATTTGACCAACTAATAAACTTCGAGATCATTTTTTTTTAATAAACGAGCTCAACACAGTAACGTGGAGCAACAGAAATAAAAGAACTCAGACAACAAAGCAACAAACAACCTGAACACAATCCCTTTTGTTATCTTCGGCATTGCCATCAACAACAGAAGGGATCCGCACTACGCCACTCTCTATAATTGGTCAAAGATTTATGAAACACCTCTTGAACACCTGCTTCCTTGTTGTTAAATATCCGTCCGTTTCTCTCCAGCCAAACATTCCATATAACTGCAAAAAAATATATGAGCCACTTGTTGTGCTCTTCTTTCTTGCTAATGACACCCATCCAACTCTCAAAGTGCTCTTTCAGTGAACCCGAAATAGACCACAACCTCCCAAATTCAGATAGCCATTCACACCACACCTACCAGGCAAACTCACAACCAAGAAACAAGTGGTGAATATGTTCCACATCTTTTTTACACAAGACACACATGTTATCATCGTGGTTAATAATACCCAGTCTATGCAATCTTTCTTTAGTATTTACTCTTCCTATTAAAGCAAACCAGATAAATAACTCCACTCGTGGCAGAACCAAATCTTTCCATATGGTTCTGGTGAAACTGTAGCTGGTAATATCCTCCGGAAGCGTTTCTGACTGCAGCACCTGCACAAAAGAGTTAGTTGAAAAAATACCTTCTTCGTCAAACTTCCAAACAACTCTATCTTGCGTATCACGTGCTATCTTTACTGGTCTTAAAGTCTCATGTAATTGATCCACTAGTTCCAACTCCCATTGGTATAATTCTCGCCTCCACTGGAAGTTCCAAATCCACTCTAACCCATCCCAAAACTCACAATCCCCTATAACAGATCCTGTTTGGTTTGAAATAGAGAAAAGTCTTGGAAAACGCATCTTAAGTGAACCACTTTGCAGCCAAACATCTTCCCAAAATCGAGTCCTCCTTCCATCACCAACCTCCATAGCTAACCCAGCAATCATCTTATCTCTCACATTATGGTCCTTAAACTGCAACTAACAGATATCCTTCCATGGAACTCCTCGACTAGGCAATGTCTGAGCTGACAATATCCTATTGGGGTTCAAGTTACGACAAGAGCACACAACCTTCTTCCATAACGGACACTCATCTTTTGAGAAACGCCACCACCACTTGAAGAGGAGAGCTGTGTTCCTCATCACGACATCACCCACCCCCAATCCTCCCAACTTTTTAGGAGCCTGAACCACTTCCCACTTAACAAGTGCCATTCCATGTCTGCCTTCCTCCTTGCTCCATAGAAATTTTCTCTGCAGCGAAATCAACTTCTCTGCCACTGCCTTCGGCATCTTATACAGACTCAAATAGTACACTGGTAAACTATATATTCAATACAGACTTAATCAGGACTAACTTACTAGTTTTGTTAAGGACTTTCGCCTTCCATAGACTAAGCTTCTCCTCGACCTTATCAATGATCGGTTTTCACGTGCTGACCCGTCTTAGGTTTGCTCCCAAGAAAATGCCAAGATATCTGACTGGAAGGTTCGCCTCCTTGCACCCTAATAAATTGCACATATTGTATGTCCATGGCTGTTCGCAATTAATTGGGATCAGGCTGGAATTATCGAAGTTTATACTTAACCCCGACATCATTTCAAAACACCTTCGAGATCATTTTGTATATTTTAAAATTTAAGAAACTAAAATGTTCGACTTTAAAGATTTCAAAAACTAATTTGGATGATTACTCTTATTTTTATCATTTATTCATAATATGATATTTCTTTATTTTTATTATTAAAATTTTGAATTTTACATAATTTTATAGAATTATTTAATTATTATCATATTAATGATTTTACTAATAACTTATTAATTAAACTACTGATCTAATAATTTGATTGGTTGATTGTTGGTTTTGTTTTAATAACTATGCTTTTACCGTTTGTTAGTGAAATTTGTTGGTTATTTATTTGATTAGTTTACCAAATTTTATGAATGTCCAAAGGTTCAGCATGAGCACTCACTTTTCATAAATTAGGTTGATGCCCTCTAAAAAGGGAAAGAAAAGTCTTCCTCCGCGAGGATCATCTACATTTCATTTTGATGATAATAAAATATAAAAAATTGAAATATTAAAATTTATATTTTTATATTTTATTTGATAATAAATTAAAATAAATTATAAAAATTTAATTTATTCTTATTTTTTTATTCAAAAAAATTAAAAAAATACAATAATAAAAAATATAATTATAAAAAATTAATAAAAATAAAAAAAATAAATTATATCTCTTATTAATATTTTAGTATCTTTTCTATTAGAATAAATACAAAATACATTAATTTAATGTCTTTATTCTTTAAACATAATATCTCTATTTATATCTCATCTACCGGACATAATTTTGTCTTACTATATACCTATCTCAATATTTTGCCCTATAAATAAACGCACTTTATATAACATACATCTATATGATGGAGAAAGATCCGTATAATTCTTCCACGCATCCAAGGAAAAAAGATCTCAATTGACTTAAAATGAGACTCGTCAAAATGTCTTTTATAACGATGAAGTAATAATTTTAAATAAACACACAAATAATAAGTCATTTAAATACTTTTCTCTATTAATATTGAGTGGAAACAAAAATTGTTAACAAAATTCTCAATACAAAATTATTGATTATCGTACTCAGAACTACTGTAAAAAGTACTTTTTACTGAGAAAAGATTGTTTTAAAAAACAAAAACTAAAGCATAAGCATTGATGATGTGCTACAAAATTTTAGAATTTTTTATTATTAGCAATTAGTATCACAGAGAAGTAATTTTTTCCAATTGTCACATTCAACCAATTTAATACCCTTATCATAATAACACTTTAAAACACACTTGCATATATTATGATTATATCTTCTGGTATGCTGTGATGGCGAGAACGAGGTTGAGGGTGCTTTCAACCCTAGACACGGCTAAGACACAATACTATCACTTTAAGGCCATCATAATTACCGGCATGGGACTCTTCACCGACGCCTACGACCTCTTCTCCATCACCATCGTCATAAGGATGATTGGAAGGGTGTACTATAGCGACCACCATAACGGCCAAAACAAGTACAAAACTCCTCCCGTTGTGGAGTCTGCTCTAGTGGCCGTTTCCCTGATAGGCATGGTCATTGGGCAGCTTGTTTTTGGTAGACTCGGGGACCTCAAAGGGCGTCGTTGGGTCTATGGACTTGCCTTGCTACTTATGATATTTGGCTCCTTGGGGTGTGGCTTCTCCATTTGCATTAGAAGAGCATGCGTTCTCCTCAGCCTAGGCTTCTTCAGGTTATTTAATTCTCATTTTTCACTTTAAATAGAATATTAGATGATTATTTATTATACCTAGGCGCATCAATCGAGTGATGAAGTGATAATTTATTGAATTTATATATCTTTCTTATTATACATTATCTTTTCGGTAAATACTCACTCACTAATTTTTGTAGAGGCGTCAAAATGAGTTAAATTTATCAACAAATCAGTTTACTCATTTAAACAGGTAAATTTTGTCTCTAAAATTAAATTCATTTAAATTTTGGGATAAATTGACTGAACTCAATTAATCCAAAAAAATAATGAGTTAAATGAGTTATGCCACGAGTTAAACAAGTGATCCATTTATTTTTTTTGTTTATATCTTTTTAAAATAAATTAACATTTGTAACCGATATTTATCTTGACCCAACCCAAAAATCTAATTCATTAACTAAAAGAATACTATTTATTTAAGATTTTTTTTTATCTAAAAATGATATCTTTTGTCAAAATATTTTTTAAAAAATAAAATAAAAGAAGAAATGGACTAGCTCGTTTAACCTGTCAGATTAATTATAAACGGTTCGAGTTAAGAAATTATGGTCCGCAAATAAAACGAATTTAAATAAGTCGGGCCTAAATGGTTCGGGTTGACCCGTTTAACAATTCTACTAATTTTTAAAGAGAAAAATTTAAAAATAAACAATTTTAATTTATAGTAATTATAGCCAATAATTTAACACTTTTAATCCAGTAATTCAATACTATATTTTTAGTCAATATTTTCAAACAATAATGCCAAAGAGATAAAAAAAATAATTAAATTTAACTTATTTAATATTTATTAATTATTACAATAATAATAGGTATTAAATAAAATAAATTTCGACTGTTTTTAACTAATTTTTTTTAGTTATCAAATATTTTTAATTTTTAAATATTACTGATTAGTTATCAGCAAAGATAATACATTATGTTGATTATGTGTCGCTATTAATTTCAAAATTCGATAATGATGCATTAAACTTTAGAGTTCAACTTTTATAATGCGATTGTGAGATATATGTCTATATATAAGTAAATAATTTTTACATTATTTGAAGTGCTTTTAAATTAAACCCTAAAATTTATGCATGTAACTACATTTTAAAACATATAAAGCTTTCATTTAATTTGAAGTTGTTTATATCTCAATGTATAAGAGATTAATTAACATGTGAATGGCCATGAATTCATTTCAATTTGAAGTTAATTTTCTTGTAAATTAGGTTCTTGTTGGGGCTAGGGATTGGAGGAGACTACCCTCTATCATCAACAATCATGTCTGAATTTGCCAACAAAAAGACAAGAGGCTCTTTCATAGCGGCGGTTTTCTCCATGCAGGGTTTCGGCATATTGGCAAGTGCCACCGTCACCATAGTGGTGTGCTCCATATTCCGCCGTGCTGCTAGCTCGGATAACCATACGCCGGGACGGCCACCGGCGACGGCTGACTTTGCATGGAGGTTGATACTTATGTTGGGTTCAATTCCGGCAGCCTTGACTTACTACTGGCGTATGTTGATGCCCGAAACAGCCAGGTACATATATACCCCTTTTGGACATTTCACATGCATTTACGCCCTTATCTTTTTTGTTATCTATACCAATATATAATGGGGATATAGGAGTTTGGTATCCAATTCTTTCTTCCCATTTTACCCTCTTTCTTCTTTTTTTTTCAAAAAAATATTTTACCCACTTCACTTTTAATATAAAAAAAACTGTTACTATGTATTTAATTTTTTTATTTTTTTTAAAATTATTTTTACCTATGACAAAATTTAAAACTAATTCATTTTATTTCAAATAATAACATAATTTATTGATATTCTATAACAAAATTAATTAAATTACAATACACGGTTTAAATACTTCTGATGTCTATTGTTTATCTTAAAAAAAATTACATATAAACGTGTACTTTTAATTAAATCTATACCAATTTATTAAATTATAATACACGGTTTATATATTTTTCTGATGTCTATTGTTTATATTTAAAAAAAAATTACATATAGAAGAGTACTCCTTAATCAAATCTATACCAATATATAATGGATTATACCAATATATAATGGGATAGAAAAATTTAGTATCCAATTTTTTCTCTCTATTTTACCCCTATTTTTTTAAGTTTGTTAAACACTGAATTCAATATAACAAACTGTTACTACGTCCTCTATTTTTTTTTTATCAAAAAAATAATTTATCAAACTAATTCACTTTCAACCCCACCACATGTTTTAAAACTGATTTACTTCCAATAAAAAACTGTTACCACTACGTACTCAATTTAAAAACTGACCCACTTTCAATAAAAAACTGATCCACCTTCAGTCGTACTTAACTCCCAACAAAATTAAATTACTCTTTCACTTTCAATTTTGGTCTCGCAAACGTTTTTCTTCTCTGCATCTTGCTATCACGAAATCAACAATCACGTCAACGTCGACCACTTGGACAGAATCTGCTAGGCGAAGAAGACAGAAAATGACCGAAGAACAAAGATAGCAACACCTGACCGAAGAACAAAGATAGCAACTTATTTGGAGATGATTCGACAAGAAAACAAGTTGTCATATTAATTGATACAACTTCAATTCCAATTCCAACTCCAATGCCAAACACAAGTGGAGGTACCACAAACATAAGAGTAGCCCGATTGACTACAATTAAAACAGGCAAATAAAAATCTATAACAATATATAATGTCGATACGGATTAACCTCTTTTTTAATTCTTTATTCCAATAATTTATTCGTTTATTAATTTTATCCGTTTTCAATTTTTCTTATTTCTCTTTCCAATTCTGAATTTGCTTCTCTGCATGTAACAATTATTTGGATAAGTTTTTGTGATTTTCTGAACTAGATAGTGACTATGCTAAATGTTGATTTTAGACGCCATGTATGAAAGGAGAAAAAAAATAATTAGGAGTGATAAATAATTTTTTTATCGATCTTATCATTTTATTTTGGGTATATTCTTTATGTGAGTACTTTATACCAATAGTTAATCTCATTATTCAATTTTTAGTGCTTCTCCTCTCACCATTAGGTGCACTTTTCTGTATTATTACTGTTGCCATCATTCTCCTTCCTTCAATATCGTGATTGTATCGCCTCCATCTTTTCCTCGCTTCCATTCACTACAATTGCAAATTTTATACCGTTTTGCTATAGTTATTAATTTCACGCATAACTTTCACCTTCATTTTCCTTTCTCTTCAGTTTACTTACCAAACTGTATTAATTCTTATATATTTTTAATCTATCTTTCACATCTAAAGTTTTCTTTCATCAATTTAATTTTAAAAAATTATTTTTTATCTGATATTTGTTTTTTAATTTTTTTTATATGCATATACCTATCAATAATGAACCGAAGAACTCTTATAAATTATTTTGTTAATTTTTTTTATTTTTTTAAACGATTTTGTACAAGATAAAATTAATTTTTAAATTTTTTAAAGTATTAATTATGTAGAATATTTTTTTAAATTTTAAGTGCATCAATATTTACCTTTTAGTTAAATCTCATTTTTTTAAACTGTTTTGTATTTAATGATGTTATTTTTTTAATTTTCTAAATTATTGATTATATAAAGTATTGTAATTAAAATTTGAGTACATAAATATTTATTTTTAAATTAAATTAAATCAATTATACAACAAAAAATTTACTAATTTTTTATTCCACAATATTATTTGTTTGGCATATAGTCCTGATTATTTGATGAGTTTAATTTTGATGGTGATTAGATGTACATGTAAAACTATTTTACACTAATAGGATATCAAAATTAAATTCTTATTTGATTGACATAAAAAGACGCAAAAAAAATTGTAACTACCAATGATTTGTTAAAATATTGATATGTTTATTTCCTAAACTGTTAATGATGTAAAGTTCTGACATTTAAGTATATGCAAATTTGTTTATAATTCAATTAAAATAAATAATTTATATTTCAAAAAAATTAATTAATTAAATATTATTTATTTGGTATATAGTATTGATTATTTGATTGGCATATAAAAGATGGAAAAGAAAATGTATGTATCAATAGTAAAGTGAAAAAACTCTCAAAGGATATTTTGCTAATTATTTTTTAAATTTTTAATCAGTTCTATGTCGGTTAATATTTTTTTTTATTAAATATTAGATTGACATATAACATTAAAGATATGGTAGGATAATAATATCTATGAGTTAGTTTTTTTAAATAACCTGATAACACAATAAATATCTAAATTTTCTGTTAAAAACAGTTTCAACCTTTACAATATTATACAGGCTAATTTAGATAGCCAAAATAAACTAAAATAAATAACAACAAGAAGATATAGAATTTTACTTTTTGTTATATAATACAAAAATAATATAATAATACAATAAACTGTAATAAAAATAAAGTAAAATAAGTAACAATAAGAAGATATAGAATTTTATTTTTTGTTCTGTAGTACAAAGATAATATAATAATCTAATAAATTGTAATATTCTGGTACAAAAGAACATAAAATTTAATCAAAAATACTATTTGTACACCAAAATCAGCCACCAATGTATTTGTGTATAATAAATATATGTGTAGTTTAATTTATTTTCAATGTATATTTGTATTCTAGCATGTATTTTATACGGATGGCGGACTTTGGTGTACACATAGCATAACTCAAATTTAATATTATTCTTTTCAGTAGCTTTTTATCTTTTTATTTTAATTTTATTAAAAATACTAATATAATTTACTTTTAACTTTTAACTTTTAACTTTTAAGATAAATGTAAGGATGTGACATTTTATGTATTAGATAATGTAAAAAATTTATTATAGAAGAAGTTAAGAATATAAGAGAGAGAAAGAAAGAATTTTTTAACCTATTAAATATGAGTTATATCAAGTGATGATTAAGAATAAAACAAACATACAACTTATATAATAGTAGTCAAATGTAAGAAGTAATGACAGTCTTTTATTCTAAGGGTCTATATTAAATTGCAACTTAATTTTATAATTATTAGTTAAAAACTTACATTAATATACTATTTTTGTTATATTAGTTAAAATAATGTATTTAATATTATTTTTAAGGATTACTGACATCAAATTTTGATAATTTGAGCAAAAATTTTGAATGTTTTATTTCGTACATTTTTTTAATAGAATAATAAGACAACTTAAAATTCATATCAAGAAAAAACTACTGTTTTCATACATTTAGATATTCAGAAGACACAAAAACCAATTCTTTAACAACACTTCAACGACTCATAAAAGTTAACATAATAAATGATTATAGATCAAAGTGATAGACAAGATTGAAAGTTGCGATAATAGTACTTTGTGATAATTAATTACGATTGGGTAAAGAGAAGGTGTGAGGAGAAGAAGAAAATGAGAAAAGAGAATAAGGCAATAATAGTGTACGATAGAAATAATAGTAAGAGAAAATAATAGTGTGTGATACAATAAGAAGATATAATAAAAGTATACATTAATAATTTAAAAAAAATTTAAATTAAAGATAATTTAATAAATTGAATATAAAATTAAAAAAATAAAATATTTTTTATCTATTAAAATTATGAATATAAAATTAAAAAATAAAATAACTTATAAAATTTTTATATTTATTTTTAAATAAATTTTTTATTTTTAAATTATTTTATCAAATCTATAATTAATTGAATTAATTGAATTTGTCCCTACTATATTAAGGAATCAATATATTAAGGAATCAATTTAATTGAATAATCTTGAAGCGTTTATATAGTTATTTTTATAATCAATAAATCTGACAATTTTTCAAGACTCAAAAAATTATTAATAAGAATATATATGATGAATTACGAAGATTTTTTTCAGGTACACAATTTTTATATTCTCCTATTTTTTTATTAATTATTCTTATAGTTTGATATTTAAAAATAAAAAAATAAACATTCTCATTTCTTCTTTTTTTTTCATTACTTATAAGAAAATGAAGACCTCTTCAGATTCATATTTAGGGTTTAGGGTTTAGGGTTTAGGGTTTATTGTATATTTTTATAATTTAACATTTTAAAATTTTTTTATAATAGTTTTAATTTTAACAAAATATTATATAAATAAAGTCATGCCAATATTAAAATAATAAAAAATATTTATTTAATAAATTTAAAAAATAAATAATATATTAGCAAAAAATAAATTTAATTTTTTTAAAAAATAATAAAAAAGCGGCTGAACAGGCACGATAGTGCCTGTTGAGCCGCTAGTCTAGATAATTTGATTTTGTTCATTATCGAAATGGTTGGATTAGAAAATACATCTATTTGTGAGTATCACTTTCATCCATCTCATGATCGTATAAATTGGATTGGAAAAGTTGTGTAATTAATTACTAACGTTATTTTTGCCAATAGTATTCGACAATGACGCTGATATTTACATGCATATAGTTGAGCTTCTTCATTAATTATGTACGTATAGTCAATTAGTCTTAATCAGTGGTCCTTGTCTCATAGCTAGCTAGCCTTTGATTTCCAGGAGACAGATTAACATGTTATTAGACATCTTTATATCTAATTACCTATTAGTATGTATTAAGAGTTTAATTTTGATGGATTAATAGTCTAAAATATTTTTAGAATTGTCCAATTATATCTATTTATTTAGATAATTATTCATGTAATCAATATAAAAGATAATTATATTTTCTTGACATAGTATTATGATGGACTCTTTTTTAAATTCGGCAAGTGCATCAAATCATATCAACTAACACCACAATGAGTGCATGGATTATCATTTTCACAAGAATTAATGGACTAAGCAAGCAATGATTAACTGATTATTCTAGTTAGACAATTAAAAATTAGGGTTTAGAGACATTTAGTATCTAAAAACAAAGAATTAAATGAAAACAGTTTATAAACGGTTAAGAAAGTAATATGAATAAAAGCATTAAAGTTTTGGAGATTTTTAAACTTCAGAAAAAATGCTTTTCACGAGCTATCTTGATTATCATGCAAAGATGTATATATGGCAAATCATAGTTAATCAAACTCCAATCTTTTGGTGATTCAATTTCTCTTAACTAATGAATCGTCAATTCCTTAATCAATCGATTATGATAAGAGGTGAGGCACATTTATTGATTCAAAACCACATCATTCTTAAGAACTAAACCTAGTTGATTTAATGTCACTTATCAAACTAATTTTAAAGTTTAAAGAATTATGAGAAGAAGTATTCAAACTTAATTCCAATAACTAACTTTTTTAAGTTAATAATAAAATTCAATTCGGATTAGAACTATTTCTCAATATATTCAAATCCTTGTGATAAAGAACAAAAACTTGTTTCTTAAGAAAACATCAATGCATTAATCAAAAGTAAAAAAAAAAAATTATAATATTAGTCCATTAAAATAAACAGAATTTCTAATCTTAACAGAGGAGATTAGTTGCTTATGATGCAAAAAAAAAAAAAAAAAACAAAAACTATAAATTGAAAATGGCTGAAGGAAAAAGCTCACGTGTGTGTCTCTTACCCTCTTAAATGCTAATCCTAAACCTAAGATTTAGCATTCAAAGCTCAATCAAAATAAAACAAAATCAAATTTAATCTAATTAATATTTCTTATATAGTTTTCTCTCTCAAGTTAAGCTAGGTGATTCTCTTCGTAATTGACAATCAATGCTTGACATCATGGCCTGTGCTTAATCTTTTTTTTTTTTTTTTGGTTTACCTAAACGGTATCCCCCAACCCGATAGGTTAAAGACTAATTCGTCGCGAATTTGAGCTTCATTTAAGGGTCTGCCGCTGGCTAATGAGTTGCTGTATACACAAGGCGGGGTTCGAACTCCCGACACTTGCTTAAGCGGACGAGTGAGCTAACCACTCGACCAATCCAAGTTGGTTTAATCTTTAATCATCTCATCAAGTGCTTAGAGGTGTGGAGAGATTAGTAAAGGACTTAGGAAGCCCTAGAGGTTGGCCCAAGAGGTACGTTCAACACATGGAGAGTGAGTTGAACGCATGCCCAAGATTTGAGACCCTTGAGCCTATGTTTCAGCCACGTTGAACGCATGAAAGCTTGAGTTGAATGCATAGAGGATGAGCAGCTCCTGGAAGTGTAATTGGATGGTGCGTTGACATGGAGTGGCAAGTTGGACGCATGGCCTGATACATTAGCCGCATGGCTGCCCACATTGAACGCATGGAAGCTGGTTAGCTACTGGAGGGTGTATTGAAGTGGTGTGTTGAACGCATGCTTTGGTGCGTTAGACGCATGGGTGTCTTGGCATCCCTGGGAGTCACTGCTTGGCTTGCATTGGACACAAAGATTGGTGCGTTGAATGCACAACTCTCTGCTTGGTCTAGGGGTTTCTCTATTTGGTCCAGGAACTTCTCTGTTTGCATGGTGTGTTGAGCAGAACTTCTCTGTTTGGCTCTCTCCATTCCTTGCTTCTAGTATTACTCTTGCTTGCCTCTCTCCATCCTTGGTCTTTTCTAACTTTCTTTCACAATCTCCTATAATCAAAGAATTCAAAACAACTCAAAGTAATATTCGCTAAACTATGAAGTAATAATTGCTTAAAAAAAAGAATAGTTAACTTGTTGAATGAAATTCTAAGTGAAAAACCACTAAAGATGTGGATACATCACAACACCAAATTTGAGACTTTACTTGTCCTCAAGCAAAAAATAAAAGAAAATAATTGAATTCAATGAAGAATAATTAAATCTCTTAAAGTTCATGTCCATATTAACAATGGGTTTAGTGGCCTTGTGATCATAGACCGACTTTTCTTTCTTAATAACTCTTGAAGTCTCGAGAGCAACAATTCTCAAAAACTCAAGTTTGGATGATATTATGAGATCTCTTTTCTTAGTTTTTGGTTGATCTTTGAACCTTTTCTTTTGTTTCTTTTCACAGAGAGAGATATTTCCATTGTTTAACCCTTAGTGCTTCGTCTCAAGACAACTCTTGATTATGGGCTTTCGATCGATAATCCCGAGTTAGTTGACCCAAGTTATCGGGTGACAGAGCACCCCGCGGATCTAATTACCCAAGCCTCTCCTTGACACGGTTGCATCACAAGAATATAGCTAGAGATTTGATCCCAGACATCAATGTTTCAGATCAAAAGGCACTTCAGGAATGACCTTCTTTTTACTTGTTAAATTGTAGAAATGGTTCTCATAAAATTTGGAGAGAAACTGTATTGTATCATGTGAGGGAGCAGTAGGTTCCTTTTCTTTTCTCTTCTTTGATAAGGAGGATTGAGACTTGGGTGCCATTCCTTTTGTGTAGAGCTTGCTCAACCAAAATAATACTAAACTTAAAAATTTTGCTTGTACCCTAGTAAACAGAGAGAAAAATAGTGATAAAAAAAGAAGAAAAAAAAGGATGGTGGTGGTTGTATAGGAAGGAATATGGTGTAAAAGAAGGATAGAGAAGATAGAGGAATGGCCTTGGTTATAAGAATAAATGAAGAGTGACGAGGAGATAGGCTAGAGGAGTGAGGAAAAGATTCGGGTATGGGTAGAGACTAAGAAGTGGTGATGAATGATGGTGGTGAGGAAGGTGTATTTATAGGTGAAAGGAAGGGTTGGAATGGAGGGTGGAGTTTGAAAATTAAGATCCAAGGGTGTGCATGTGGGGGGTGTGGTTCGAAGCGAGTGAAGGAAAAAAGATAAAAGTTGCAAGAGAAAGAAGGGGTAAGATTGGATGGTGAAGGTGGTGCTTGGGATTTGTGTTGTGATTAAAGGTGGTCTTTGATTGATTGATGCATAGCTAGAAGTAACACATACATGTGGACAACTGAATGCACTTCATTGTTTCCTAGAGGGGTAGGTCACAAGCTTCCTTAATTCATTATCTTCAAAATTCAAACAAAAATAGAGGAAAAGCAAAAAATGAAAGCTAAATAGTATGAATGCATGCATGCATGGAATGAAAGAAGAATATACATGCACAAGACAAAGAGGGAGTGTGCATTGGACGCATGTTCCCCTGCCTTAGACGTACCCATACCAAACTTAAGTTTGGTTGTGGTGCGTTGAATGCACCTCTCTATACGTTAAACGCATGGCTAAAAGTGAGAGCCCAGTTGGCTTTGTTGGGGCTGTGTTAGACGCATGGTCCCTGTGTTAGACGCATGGTAAGAATTGAAAGTCAAATTAACTCTATGTGGGGTGCGTTAGACGCACTATGCCCTGCATTAGACGCATGGTCTAGATTGAGAACCATTTGGGTTCTGGTTGGGGTGCGTTGGACGCAACCTCCATGCGTTGGACGCAACCTCCATGCGTTGGACGCATGGCCAATGTGTATGTTCTAGAGACCCCTGTCTTGTGTATCTCTAAATCAAATTGCATGCATGAATCATAAGTAAAAGAAAAAGTAATAAAAAGCTAATGAAAACAATAATTCAAAGGATACTAATGATTGTGTTGCCTCCCAACAAGCTCTTTTTTAACATTACTAGCTTGTCGGTCAGCTCTTTAAGTCAGGATTTTGAACGGATTTTTGACGATCGATGTTGCCTCCAAGATAGTACTTCAATTTCACAGTAAACTTTCTCTAAGAATTTTCCTTGGTAACTTTAATATGGGCGTAAGGAGACACCTTGGTGATAGTAAAGGGTCCAGACTATCTTGATTTCAATTTTCCAGGAAAGAGCCTTTGAGTTGAATAGAAGCACATTTTGTCCAGGCTCAAAGGTTCTTGTTGAAATCTTCTTGTCATGCTATATTTTTGTCTTCTCCTTGTATAGCTTGGCATTTTTATAAGCCTCAACTCTAAACTCATCAAGTTCATTGAGTTGAAGCAACCTCTTCTCGCCCACAACTTTGGCATTAAAGTTGAGAAACTTAGTTGTCCAATAAGCCCTGTGTTCCATCTCCATTGGTAAGTGGAAAGCATTGTCATAAACAAGTTGATAAGGAGACATGTCAATTGGGGTCTTGAACGCAGTTCTATATACCCAAAGAGCATCCTCCAATTTCCTGGCCCAATCTTTTCTTGAAACTCCCATAGTCTTCTCTAGAATTCTCTTGAGTTCTCTGTTTGATAGTGAAGGACTTAAGAGGCCCTAGAGATTGGCCCCAAGAGATGCGTTCAACGCATGGAGAGTGAGTTGAACGCATGCCCAAGATTTGAGATCGTTGAGCCTCTGTTTCAGCCACATTGAACGCATGAAAGCTTGAGTTGAACGCATAACGTAATTCACTTGCCAATTTCAAAATCTCACTTTTTACATAAGAAGCTATGTTTGTCACATCATTCTTTTTTCGTTAACATAAAACATTTTAGTTCGTGGATGTGTATTTTTATCACGTTTTTAAATAATTTGATGATAGTTTTGTCAATAACAAAATTTAGGAACATTTTTGTTAATAGCAGAATAATTCGAATGCATTTTTAATTTTTTATTGGTTTACTCTTCTTTTAAATAAATTTTGCTCCAAAATTGAAAAGGAATCCTATGCGACCCATGAATTACACCAAAGAAACCCACAATAAAACGAATGGTTAATTACTATTGAATTTGTAACTTTCTTTATATATGAGTCCCACTATTTTAATATAAGAGTAATTAACCACTTATTTATCACTTTACCAACTCTCTCCTTTACACAATAGTAGATTTGACTCAAGTATAAAATTCTAAAGTAGAATGTGATCATCAGGTACACAGCGCTAGTGGAACAAAACGTGATGCAAGCAGCAAATGACATGGAGAAAGTGATGGATATCTCACTCGCTCAGATTGTTGAAGAAAACTTACCTCCACGCTCTAATTACGCTCTGTTTTCTAAAGAATTCTTTCGTAGACATGGTTCTGATCTCTTTGCTTGCACCTTTAATTGGTTTCTGGTGGACACTGTTTTCTACAGCAGCATTCTATTCCAATCTAAAATATACAAATTCAAAAACACAGATAAGGTAGATGTGTATCAAGAAGCCATTGATATTGCTAAGCTCCAAGCAATAATTAGTGCATGTTCCACCATCCCCGGCTACTTCTTCTCGGTGTATTTCATTGACCGTATCGGAAGAGTTAAGATCCAAATGATGGGTTTCTTCTTCATGGCATTGGCATTTTTCGCCATAGGGATTAACTATGATTCATTCTGGACCAAAGAAAGGAACAAATATGTTTTCTTGGTCCTGTATTGTGTTGCTTTCTTCTTCACTAATTTTGGACCCAACACCACGACATTTATAGTCCCAGCGGAGCTTTTTCCGGCCAGGTTTAGGTCAACGTGTAACGGTATTTCTGGGGCAGCTGGCAAGATTGGTGCGATCATCGGATCGGTAGGGTTTCTATGGGCGTCTCATGGCAAGAATGAAGATCGAGAGGGGTTTCCTGTAGGAATTGGAATGACTCCATCATTGTGCATACTTGGAGGAGTGTGCATAGTTGGTGTGGTTATCACCACTTTTTTCACCAAAGAAACTATGGGCAGGTCTTTGGAAGATAATGAGACTGAGCCTCTAGAAATTGAAGAAATAAATGATCTTTGAAATTTAATGAAAGGTGGGGTGGGTGTATGAAAATTTAATGAAGGTAAATCTTTGATATGAAAGCATGTAAGCTATGTATCTTTATACGCACATACTAGTACTTGCAAATGAAAATTATTATAACTATATCTTCCTCTTCTTATCTGTCACTAATACTATGGTCGGGTTGCTTTAAACCTGTGTTTGTGATGGATAATTGGAGATATTTCTAAGAAAATAGTGGAGTACCTCCCTTACTCCCACAACCCAATTCACCTTTTCAAAAATATACAGATAGATATAGTTAGTGATGCAGGTTTTTGAGCATGCCTAACTCTCTTACAACACAATTGATGGTTTCTACCGGTTAACACCATAAGCTACAATTTTGAAACTGCAAATGGATAAGTAGGGCCAAGTACATGTTTCTCAAAATTTCATGCCTACCTGAAAAATTCAGTTATCTTGATCTGACAAGTTAGAGGGGCTGTCAAGTTCTGCCATGCTAGCAGAAGCAGAAGCAAAAGACTCTGTAGATTCCATTGTAGAAAGCGACGAAACAGTATCTGAATCTGAGACAACTTCATGAACAATGATGTGATCTTCATCATCAATATCAGACGCCTCTGATTCCGATACCCCAAGCAAGAGCTTGTTTATTGCGGACTTTGCAGTTTCGACAAACCATTCATCCTCAGGAAGAGCACTTCTGGTAAATGACAAACTGTTGATATCAGAATCTAAGGAAATGAACAATATAAAAATGATAGCCAGAGAGATGAATACCTTTGTGGCTGAATACCCCGAGCTGAGAAGGTTGTGATGGCACGAGTCATAATAGCTGAAGCTATCTGATGGACATGTCGAGATGGATATCCGGCGAAGCGGGCAATTTCAACAGTAAAGTGCATATCAAGAATTAACTGCCACAAAAGCAACCTAAGGCTAAGAGGAGGGCAAACAAAGTAGCCTACCCATAAAATTTTTCCAAAAATAATATTCGCCACTACTCTCAAATGGGAACTAGAGCCAAATATTACATATTCTTTATTATAGAGAGTAGGCTTATATCATATACTACAGACAAGACAAATGAAATGGAGTTGTTCATAGTTTCAATTAGCGTTAAGTACGATTTTGGTCCCTAAGGTATACGCCGAAAATTTTTTCGTCCCAAACCTTTTTTTGCATACAAAATCGTCCCTAAGATTTAACTTGGTTTTAAAATCATCCTTTCTTTAGGGACCAAAACTGTATGGAAGTGGCGACGGAAGCGGAGGTAGAGGCGGATCGTGGACAGCTTTTTCTTCTTCCCTTCCCCCTTCTTCTTCTTTCCTTCCCCCTTCGCAGGAGCAGAAACACTCTCTTTCTCTTCTTTTTTCTTTTTTTTTTTATTTTATAATTTTTTTTATTATGAGTAACTTGGTCCAAAATTTTAATATTTAAGTAAAAAGAACGATTTTAAAACTTGGTTTTAAACCTTAGAAACGATTTTGTATGCAAAAAAAGGTTGGAGACAAAAATTTTCAGCCTATACCTTAGGGACCAAAATCGTACTTAACCCTTTCAATTACAACTGAAATAAGCATTTCAGATGAAATCAAAGACATTGATAACCACAACAATCACTTATGGAAAATGTAATGCTATTTGTAACAAAATCTGATGATAACCATAAAACTAAGACCTACTTACAGTGATCAATTGGGAGTCATGACTTTTCAGTAACTCATATCGGTTTTTCAATGTTGAAAAATGCATTTTATCATCTAAAACACCATATTAAATCTCCGACAGCATTTTGACACTACAGTATTCATATTTCCTGTAACATGAGATAACATGAAATTATTAGCACATTATGCATGTAAATAAGTACCTGCTGCAAACCAAGTGGTTGCAAGGGAGCTGAATTATCTTCTAATACACCCCAGAACTCTTGCTCATCAGACAACCACATAACAACAGTCTCGGTCAACCTAGCAAGCAAAATTTTCTGTATTTTCTCTTTCCCAAGCAATACATCTCCAGCCACAGTTGCTAATTGCTGCAGCTTTGCAAACAATGCCTGCAAATATAACTACACATCAGTACTGTAAAACAACACAAGAATTATATTACATATAATACATATAGAGACAGATGACTGATGCATGCACACACTTCTGAAATTAAATAAATATCAGAATGAAAGAAATAAATCAATTAATAATGGCTACAGATACATTCTGGAACTCATGCAATCAAGTATCTGTAGTTAATATTGCCATAAGGGAAAGATGGAAGCAAAGAGGTATTATCCACACAGCAGATAAGAAAAAGAAACTAGAAAACACAAGACAAGTTCAGCAGCAGAAACAGAAGAATAGGATAATGACCTGAAATGGAAGTGAAGGCAATGGGCCAGAATCGTAAAGATCATCTCTGTTATCACTCAAGTAAATATGTGCATTCAACCGTGTTTTTCCCTCTCTTGAATAGATGAAAGTCAAAACGTATTGTCGACAGAAGTGATCTCGAAGCTTGTCAAAAGAATGCTGAAGATGTTTCTTCCACTCCTTTAATTCCACACTAGTATTTGTGTTGAGCACGACATTCTCTGAAGGTTCACTGTTTGATTCCTTACTATCACTTTTCCGCATCCATGTTGACAATACAGCATTTGGTAACAGTTCATCCAATATGATAAACGCTACCCCTAATATTGCAAGTTGTTCAGAGTCTGTCTCAGCTCTGAAAGGCACAGCCTCTTTCAGCTCAGGAAGATTGTCATCGTCAGATGGACCAGGCAAAGCTTTGATAAGAGCATCCATGTATTTATCAAATAGTTGTAAAATTCTGCTAAGTACATTTGCTCCAAAGTGCAAACTAGCCATTGGTGTTAGCTGTTCCAATATCTCCTGTAAATTGCACCATAAGTACACCATTTATGTTACAGCAGAACGAAGCAAATTCAAGCAAATGAACTTAGGGGAGGGAATTTATGTAGTACTCAACTACTCATGGATGCAGGAAGGCACATAAAAGTCAACATGCCAAGATAGCTACAAAACTATTCACATATGTTGCATGACATGCACTTGTAAAACCTTCATTTTTCGTTGCAAGTTTTGAAGACTTGGGATATCAAATGCCTATGCCGCTAAATAACAGCATAATTGTTTCCAGTCAGAGACATAGGATGGGGAAATGGAAAAGGAAAAATGGGGAAACTAAAGCAAAGGCTATTCATAACAACTTTAATTTTTTCTTATCCATCCTACAACCGTTAAATGATTCCGCCATGTAAAAGAGAAAGCATAGGCCATATATTAATAATTTTCCATTTACTAATAGATATATCATGTCGTTAAGTGTACTTACTTCAACAATGCGCATAAAACGCATTCCACTCTCAACAAGCATGCTACTAGATGATGTTGCTATAGCAGAAAGTGAAGATGCAAATTGTGGCGACAATGGGAAGCATTCCGTAGATTCAGCCATGTCAAGAACTAGTCTTCTAGCGCGTCTAAAGTTTGATTCTAAAACTTCTTCAAAAGAAGGACGAAGTAGTACCAACAGCAATTTAGACATTTTCAATCCTAGTGACTCCAAGATTGAGCAGTAGTTTAGACTAGCCTGTATACATATGCTAACAGCACGTAAGGCATAAACAGTATCCGCAGATGGTGCATTCTCTTTCACCAATCGTACAAAATATTCAATTTCCCACTCTGCCCACTGAACAATTCTGTTGGTATAAACAGGATTATCTCCAAAAATCAAAGCAGATTCCTTTGTTGCCAGGGAAACTACAGAAAATACAACCTTAGATAATGTAGAAGGAAATGTTGCAGGACACAGAGAACTTGACGGAAGCAAAGCTTCGATTCTCTTTTGGAGGTGAGCCCCAAAAAAATTCAGCAGTTGTTGATGTGCAGTAGGACCTTTTCCAAGTTTTATTAAACCATTTAAGGCCTTCTTCAGCTCAGGGAAACTAACTGAAGGTTGTTCAGTGATTCCAATAAGCTGTTCTTCAAGCATTGCCTTTCTTTCCAATAAATCAGACTTGCACGAGGAAATTTCATCCAGTGAGCTATTCCCTGAGCCTTTCAGATCTGCAGAATTTCTTTCTTCGGCATCTAACGCATCCAACGCTTCTTCAAACTTATGCTCGGCCAGAAGAACATCAAGGTTTTCTAAGAATGTTGTTTTCCGGTCAGTTCCCTCGCATGGTAACGGCTTAATAATTTCAGATATTTCAGGTTCAGATTGAATTTCAGCAGGATCAGGGCTTGACTTATTCCACTCTTCCAATTCACGGCAGACACCTGTCATTAAGTCCTGTACAAGTATACCTTGAGCTGAGATATGCTTTTGCAGCTCAATCAATTCATGCTTCACTTCTACAGCCTCCTCAGATATCCTAAAAAATCAATAACAAAGGGAAAAATGTCTTATACCCCATAAAGTATGCATGTTGCTACTCAATTAAAGCACTACACACACACACACATAAATATATAGAAAAACTGGCAATCCTTACTGGTCAATTTCTTGGAATTTGATAGCACATAAATATTACCAGATTAATGGATTAGGAATGAAGAATAGATATTATTTTTATGTTTACCTTAAGAAAGCCAAGAACTTGGAGTGCATATTGCCACATAAGTTCTCCACAGCATCCTTCAAATCTAAGAGCTCACAGCAAAGTTTTCGAATCCCCTGGTCATATCATCCAAACACAAGAATTAGAGCATAGAAAGGGTTCGTTCAGTGAAATTGAAAAGAGGAGAGAGAGAGAGAGAGAGAGAGAGAGAGAGAGAGAGAGAGAGAATGAAGGAATGGAAGGTACCTTTTCGGTGTGAGACTGATAAAGAGAATCGACCTTGGATTGGGGGATGATGCTCTCAATGGAAGGGAAATCATCTTCTTCCTCGCTGCTCTCCATTACTAACTTCACTTCTCAGCTCACTCAACACTGAAACAAAGATCCTCAACCGTTTCGGCTTTGGACCTCAAACGAAACGGAAAAGACCTCCTCCTTATAAATTTTCATTCTTTTATGAAAAGAATTTACAAATTTTTTAGCCCCTATTCAATTGCCTTTTTCTAAAGTACTTTTAAGAAAGTACACTTTTTAGCTCCTAGTTTTTATTATAAATTAAGATGATAAATACTTTCCTATTTTTTTTTTCAAAGATAATACAGGTATTTTATTCAATAAAAAATAAATATAATATTCAAAAATAAAAAAAATAGAAAATTTTTTTTAAATATTTACAAACAGATAAAATTGTAAAAAAAAATAATATAAAAAAATAAATAAGAAATAAATCTTAAAATACTATACATAAGGCAAAATAGATAGTTACTGGTTCAACTTAGACGATATTGCTAGCACTTTTTTACGGAGGCTTCTGTACATACTCAAAGACTCGCCGACACCTCTCCTTCCAAATATTCCAAGCTATAATCAAAACCAGTCGAGCTCTTTGAGGACTTGTCCGTTAAAGTTCAGTTTGTAACACCGAATCCCTCCACCAATCGAAGAACAAGCAACATCTATGGTCTGGAATGAGGTAAGTCAAAGGACTCTTCTTCCACACTAGATTAGTGTCTCCACATAAAAATAGACAGTGCATAAGTGATTTTGGAGCTGACTTGCAGATTGGACAAGTTGCTGGAGTGGATGGGAACCGCTGGTGAATGAGAAAAAGAACATGAAGCTTACCATGGGGGATTTTTCACACAAAGAGCAAAATATTGTGAGAGATTTTCAGCTTCCATAAATGGCTCCAAACTGGCCTCTGTTGCATGGAGTTCGAACAAAATTCAATGGAGGTATGATAAAATTGGTAAGCAATCCTGTACCCTGATACAACATCATGTGTTTTTGCTCTATTCATTACCCATTGAATTTTGTCTTCAACTTCTCCTGGGATTATGGAGAGGATTCGCTGAACAATTTCTGGAGGGAAAAGGTTTGAGATTAATACTTATTTTCACTATTTATTTGACAAAAGCAGGTCTTTCACCCATAACAAATGGTAACAATCTGATAGTACTGCCGCAAATGGTGGAACAGTGAAGGGGTAAGGAGGAGGGAGCCATGGTTCACTGAAAATTTGGATATCACCAGAACTTACTTTCCAACTAATTCCTTTCTCAATAACTCGCCTCCCTTCAAGAATACTTTGTCAACCCCAAGAAGATAAGGTTCCTACTTCTGCTATAAGGATAGAATTAAATATGAAATATTTACCTTTAAGTATTCTAGAAAGAAGAGCGTTAAGTTGAGTCACGATTTTTCAGCACTGTTTATCCAAAAGAGCCAGGTTTTGAGCCTTGAGATATTCGAAACCAAGCCTGCCTTCTTTCTCAGACTTAGTCATCTTATCCCAACTAATCCACACCATTCGCCTTTCAGAACCTTGCTGCCCCCACCAAAACTGGGTTAGAATACTATGAATTTTATTTAGCAAGCTTTTCGAAAGTTTAAAACATGACAATGTATATATTGGTATGGCTTCACCAACTGCTCGGAGTAATACCTGTCTTCCTCCATTAGATAACAAGTACCTTTTTCATCTTTGTGTCCTTTTGAGAATCTTATCTTTGATTGAGTTGAAGGTGGCTTTCTTAGAGCGGTTAATAAGGAAAGGTAGACCAAAATATTTATTCTGTGCACCTATGTGAGAATTATTCAACTGGGCTGCTAAGGAGGTTCTAATCAGCTCTGGAGTGTTATTACTGAAAATAAGACCGATTTATTAAGATTAACTCTTTGTCCATTGAAACTCTCATAAGATTCCAATAATTCTAGAATAAAGGCACAACTATTTTTCAAGACTTTACCGAATAGAATAGAATCATAAGCAAATAGCAAGTGATTTATAGTTGGCCATCTTCTATTTATCTGCTTTGTGTAGCAAGAAGGAAAGTCTTTCTGCACATAATAAGAAAAAAAAAAGGAGGTAGAGGATCACCTTGACAGATGCCTTTATTTGGTTTAAAGAGATCACAAGGTTGACCTTCCACAATAACAAAGTAAGAAACAGTTGTCAACAATTCACGAATCCAGTCAATGAATCTCAATTCAAAGCCTATCTTCTCCATAATAAACCATAGAAAATGCCACTTCACCCTGTCGTAAGCTTTACTCATATCAATCTTGAATGTTATTTCCTATTCCAAGCCTCGCTTCTTTTATTTAAGGTAGTGTATACATTCGTGTGCTATAAGAATGTTATCAGAAATAAGTCTATTTTTCAAGAATGCACTTTGAGTAGGACTAATTACCTTATTTATACACCCTTGAAGTCTGTGGACTAGTACTTTCGAAATGATTCTGTAGACAACAGAGGACAAACTGATGGACCTTATCTGAGTCATATCGCTCACATCTGGGACCTTTAGCACTAGACAGATATTGGTGTGGTTAAATCTTTTCAAAATTCTACCTCCAGCAAAAAAATTCCACGCAACCCAAAATAATCTTCTCTCACCATATCTAAATAGAATTGGAAGAATTTAGTCGTTATACCATCCTCTCCTGGTGCACATTGAGGGTGGATACTAAAAGTAGCTCTTTTTACCTCCTCTATAGAAACAGGTCTTCTGAGCCTACAGTTCATGTTAGCTGTAACCTTAGACTCAACATCTATGAAAAAAGGCCCAAGATCTTTCTGATTAGAAGATGTGAAAATACTCTTAAAGTAGTCTTCATCCACCTTAGTAATATTAGTATTGGTTGTTACCATATCCCCATTATCCCTCCGCATATGTTCTTTAGCCATTTAATTCTAGATTTGTCTTTCCAATACAGTTTCTCGTCCAAATATGCTTTTTTAAGCCGTTGTTCAAGCTCAAGTAATTCAATGTCTCTCACAATGCCTGATGCTCGTTTTGTTCTAGAAGAGCAGTAACTTATACAATCTCCTTTTTAGAATTAGTAGAGCTATTCTTTTGCCAGAGAACCAATCGGTGTCTAACCAATTTAAGCTTATAAAATAATTTGAACATCACTAAACCTTCAATATATGAGTTCCAAACCTCGCTGATGAAATTACGAATTTGTTTTTCACTACATGGTGCACAAATTGTGAATCACACTTTTCACAACTCGTACCACTGACCAGCAAGTGCACTGGGTCGTCCAAGTAATACCTCACGTGAGTAAGGGTCGAATCCCACGGAGATTGTTGGTTTGAAGCAATCTATGGTTACCTTGTAAATCTTAGTCAGGAAGTCAATTATGTTTATCAGTTGAATTGCAAATAAACAATAGAGCATGGATTAAAGGTTACTTGTTATGCAGTAGTGGAGAATATGTTGGAGTTTTGGAGATGCTTTGTCTTCTGAATCTCTGCTTTCTTCTGTCTTCTTGTTCACGCACGCACATCCTCCTATGGCAAGCTGTGTGTTGGTGGATCATCGTTGTCAATGGCTACCTTCCATCCTTCCAGTGAAAACTACGCTCACGCGCTCTGTCACAGCACGGCTAATCACCGGTTGGTTCTCGATCCGGTTGGAATAGGATTTACTATCCTTTTGCGTCTGTCACTAACGCCCAGCCTTCAGGAGTTTGAAGCTCGTCACAGTCATTCAATCCTTGAATCCTACTCGGAATACCACAGACAAGGTTTAGACTTTCCGGATTCTCATGAATGCCGCCATCAGTTCTAGCTTATACCACGGAGATTCTGATTAAGGAATCTAAGAGATACTCATTCAATCGGATATAGAACGGAGGTGGTTGTCAGGCACACGTTCGTGGTTTGAGGAAGGTGATGAATATCACAGATCATCACCTTCATCACAGTTAAGCGCGAATGAACATCTTAGATAGGAACAAGCGTGTTTGAATAGAAAACAGAAATACTTGCATTAATTCATCGAGACACAGCAGAGCTCCTCACCCCCAACAATGGGGTTTAGAGACTCATGCCGTCAGAGAATACAAAGTTTAGATCTAAAAATGTCATGAGATACCAAATAAGTCTCTAAAAGTTGTTTAAATACTAAACTAGTAGCCTAGGGTTACAAAATATGAGTAGACTATGATGGATGATGCAGAGATCCACTTCTGGGGCCCACTTGGTGTGTGCTGGGCTGAGACTTAAGCAATTCACGTGCAGAGGCCATTTGTGGAGTTGAACGCCAGTTTTTATGCCAGTTTGGGCGTTCAACTCCAGCTTTTGATCCTTTTCTGGCGCTGGACGCCAGAATTGGGCAGAGAACTGGCGTTGAACGCCAGTTTACATCATATATCCTTGTGCAAAGTATGGACTATTATATATTGCTGGAAAGCCCTGGATGTCTACTTTCCAACGCAATTGGAAGCATGCCATTTCGAGTTCTGTAGCTCCAGAAAATCCACTTTGAGTGCAGGGAGGTCAGAATCCAACAGCATCAGCAGTCCTTTTTCAGCCTGAATCAGATTTTTGCTCAGCTCCTTCAATTTCAGCCAGAAAATTACCTGAAATTACAGAAAAACACACAACTCATAGTAAAGTCCAGAAATATGAATTTTTCCTAAAAACTAATGGAAATAAACTAAAAACTAACTAAAACATACTCAAAACTATATGAAATTAACCCCAAAAAGCGTATAAAATATCCGCTCATCACAACACCAAACTTAAACTGTTGCTTGTCCTCAAGCAACTTAGACAAATAAAATAGAAGACTAATAAGTTGAGAAGCAATAATATCTCAGAGTTTTTGAGTGAAGCTCAGATTCTAATTAGATGAGCAGGACTAGTAGCTTTTTGCTTCTGAACAGTTTTGGCATCTCACTTTATCCATTGAAGCTCAGAGTGATTGGCATCTATAGGAACTTAGAATTCAGATAGTGTTATTGAGTATCCTATTTCAGTATGATGATTCTTGAACACAGCTATTTTATGAGTCTTGGCCGTGGCCCTAAGCACTTTGTTTTCCAGTGTTACCATCGGATACATAAATGCCACAGACACATAATTGGGTGAACCTTTTAGATTGTGACTCAACTTTGCTAAAGTCCCCAATTAGAGGTGTCCAGAGTTCTTAAGCACACTCTTCTTTTTGCTTTGGACCTTGACTTTAACCGTTCAGTCTCAAGTTTTCACTTGACACCTTCACGCCACAAGCACATGGTTAGGGACAGCTTGGTTTAGCCGCTTAGACCAGGATTTTATTCCTTTAGGCCCTCCTATCCACTGATGCTCAAAGCCTTGGGATCCTTTTTATTTGCCCTTGCCTTTTGGTTTTAAGAGCTTTTGGCTTTTTCTGCTTGCTTTTTTTTTTTTTGCAAGCTTTATTCTTTGCTGCTTTTTCTTGCTTCAAGAATCATTTTTATGATTTTTCAGATTATCAATAACATGTCTCATGTTCATAATTCTTTCAAGAGCCAACATATTTAACAGTCTTAAACAACAAATTCAAAAGACGTATGCACTGTTCAAGCATTCATTCAGAAGATAGAAAGCATTGCCACCACATTTAACTAATTAGAATTTCTCTTATTAAAACTCGAAATTTTATTGCTTCTTATTCAAAAGATCTACTATTTTATTCATGTTTAATGATGATGAGAAAAATAAACTATAGCTTAATTGGAGATAAAATCAAATAGATACTAATTACTATTATATGACTTCTAAGGTAAACTTTTATAAGGACACTGTCACAGAGTTAAGGCAGAAATTGGAAATTAACAACCTTTATTCTGGGGGCACGGGGGTTCCTCTGATCCTTGGGGTGCTTGGTCCTACAAGAGAAGACTTTTGGTGCTTCAGTTCCCTTAAGTCACGCCCCTGCTCCTCTTGTTCTTTAAACATATAGGTCAGCATTTGACTGTGTTCCTTCTGTTCTTTTATTATTTGCTCCATAGCTTCCCGTATCTTGGTGACGGACGTCTCAAGATATTCCCAGTATTCAGCTTGAGGGATCTCTGGGAGGAATTCCTGTACTCTCTTCTTGATGGGATCCTCCTGTGCTTGTTGTCTCTCCATTGATGCTTTGGTGATTGACTTTTCAATTAGGATATATTCAGTTATTCCCATCCTTACTCCAGCGTCCTTGCAGAGCAGAGAAATCACGCTTGGATAAGCCAACCTGGCCTCTTTTGAATTTTTGTTAGCAATCTTGTAGAGTTCAGTGGAAATCAGTTGATGAACCTCCACTTCCTTCCCCATCATGATGCAATGAATCATCACTGCTCTTTTAACTGCGACTTCAGATCGGTTGCTAGTGGGCAACAGAGAACGCCCAATGAAGTCCAGCCATCCTCTGGCGGCTGGTTTGAGATCCTCTCTCTTGAGTTGATTTGGGACACCCTTTGTGTTGGTGGTCCACCTGGCTCCAGGGATACATATGTCCTCTAGAATCTTATCCAGGTCAATGTCTGCTCTCATCATCCTCCTGTTGAAGGAGTCTGGATCGTCCTTTAGTTGAGGTAGCTTTAAGATCTCTCTGATCTTGTCAGGGGTGGTATGAACAATCTTCCCTCTGACCATGGTCCGAAATTCATAGAAGGCAGTTCCAGATAGTTTTTGCTTGTCAGTCTGCCACATATTAGCATAGAACTCCTGGACCATGTTCCTTCCTACTTTCGTTTCAGGATTAGCTAGGACTTCCCAGTTCCTGATTCGAATTTGCTCCTGGATCTCCGGATATTCATCTTCTTTCAGATTGAATCTAACTTCCGGGATCACTGATCTCAGACCCATTACTTTAAGATAATGGTCTGAATGTTCTTTAGATAAGAACTTCCCTTGATTTCAAAGTGGTTTTGGAACGCTCTCTTTCTTGCCTCTTGGAGTGGGTTGTTTTCCTTTGGGAGCCATGATCTTAGTGATCTCGGATAAACACACCAAACTTAGAGGTTTGCTTGTCCTCAAGCAAAAGAAAAGAAAGGAGAGGGATAGAAGGAGAGCTAGGTGCAATTGTTGATAGAGGAGGGGGGAGGCCGAACCCAAATTTAAAGGGATGGGGGGGTGGGTTTTCGAAAAATTGGAAAAGATAAGATAAAAAGATTGAGTTGAAAAAGATAAGATAGAAGATATAGTTTAATTTTGAAAAGATATGATAGATTTTTGAAAAAGATAAATCAGAATTTTGAAAAAGATAATATGGAGATTTGAAAAAGATATGGATTAGTTGAAAAGATTTTTTTTGAGTGAAAAAGATAGATTTGTTTTCAGAAAAGATTTGAAAAGAGTTGGATTGAATTTGCAAAGATGCCTGGTGCTTATGGATTAAAATACATTTGATATATTTTTTTTTGTGGTAGGGTTTTTAGAAATTATGGAATTTAGAAATCAGGGTTCTTGACATGTTTATGTAAAAATCATGCATTGAAGCATAAAATTTGAAATTAAAATGGAAATACGTGTGGGAAAAATTGAATCTGGCTCCTCCCTGCCTTCCTGGCGTTTGAACGCCCAAACACTGCCTGTTTTGGGCGTTCAGCGCCCAATTGCTGCTCTCCTGGGCGTTCAACGCCCAGCTGCTGCCATTACTGGCGTTCAACGCCCAGTGGGTGCCCCTTTCTGGCGTTGAACGCCCAGCTGCTATCATCACTGGCGTTTAGCGCCCAGTGGATGCCCATTTTGGGCGTTGAACGCCCAAAATGCTCTTTTACTGGCGTTTTCTTGCCAGTGAGATCTTTTTCTCTGTTTTGTGTGCCGAGGTCTTCTGTAAATGATTATTTACCCTGTTGTCAATGAACTCTATATAAACAAATAAAAATAAAAATAGAAATAGGGCAAAAATGCTCAGAGGATTGTTGCCCCATGGCTGGGTTGCCTCCCAGCAAGCGCTTCTTTATTGTCTTTAGTTGGACCTTGCTGAGCTTTTAATCTAGCTTCAGCCTTGAGCATTCTTGCTCAATGTTGCCTTCAAGATAATGCTTGATTCTCTGTCCATTGACAATGAACTTCTTATCAGAATCAATATCTTGAAGCTCCACATAACCATATGGTGACACACTTGTAATCACGTATGGTCCCCTCCACCGGGATTTCAGTTTCCCGGGGAATAGCCTGAGTCTAGAGTTAAACAACAGGACCTTCTGTCCTGGTTCAAAGATTCTAGATGACAGCTTTTTGTCATGCCACTTCTTTGATTTTTCTTTATAAAGCTTGGCATTTTCGAAAGCTGTGAATCTGAATTCCTCTAGCTCATTTAGCTGGAGCAATCGTTTTTCTCCTGCTAGTTTGGCATCAAGGTTTAGGAATCTGGTTGCCCAGTAGGCCTTATGTTCCAGTTCCACGGGCAGGTGACATGCCTTACCATACACGAGTTGGTATGGAGAGGTCCCTATAGGGGTCTTGAATGCTGTCCTGTAAGCCCACAGAGCATCATCCAAGCTCTGTGCCCAATTCTTTCTACGGGTATTTACTGTCCGTTCCAGGATTCTCTTTAATTCTCTGTTAGAGACTTCAGCTTGCCCATTGGTTTGTGGATGATATGGAGTGGCCACCTTGTGGCGAATTCCATACCGAACCATGGCAGAGTAAAGCTGTTTATTGCAGAAGTGAGTGCCTCCATCACTGATTAGTACTCTAGGGACACCAAATCTGCTAAAGATATGTTTCTGGAGGAATTTCAGCACTGTCTTAGTATCATTGGTGGGTGTGGCAATGGCCTCAACCCATTTTGATACATAATCAACTGCCACCAAAATATAAGTGTTTGAATATGATGGTGGGAAGGGTCCCATGAAGTCAATTCCCCATACGTCAAACAACTCAATCTCTAAGATTCCTTGTTGAGGCATGGCGTAACCATGAGGTAGATTACCAGCTCTTTGGCAACTGTCACAATTACGTACAAACTCTCGGGAATCTTTATAGAGTGTGGGCCAATAGAAGCCACATTGGAGGACCTTGGTGGCGGTTCGCTCACCTCTGAAATGGCCTCCATATTGAGATCCGTGGCAATGCCACAGGATCCTCTGTGCTTCTTCTCTAGGCACACACCTACGGATAATTCCGTCTGCACATCTCTTAAAGAGATAAGGTTCATCCCACAAGTAGTACTTTGCATCAGTAATTAATTTCTTCTTTTGTATCCTGTTGTACTCCTTGGGTATGAACCTTGCAGCTTTATAGTTTGCAATATCGGCAAACCATGGTGCTTCCTGAATGGCGAATAAATGCTCATCAGGAAACGTCTCAGAGATCTCAAGAGAAGGGAGGGACGTCCCTTCCACTGGCTCTATCCGGGACAGATGATCAGCCACTTGGTTCTCTGTCCCTTTTTTGTCTCTTATTTCTATATCAAACTCTTGCAGAAGCAATACCCATCTGATGAGCCTGGGTTTTGAATCCTGCTTTGTGAGTAGATATTTAAGAGCAGCATGGTCAGTATACACAATCACTTTTGATCCTACTAAGTATGATCTGAACTTGTCAATGGCGTAAACCACTGCAAGTAGTTCTTTTTCTGTGGTTGTGTAATTTTTCTGGGCATCATTTAGAACGCGACTGGCATAATAAATAACATGCAGAAGCTTGTCATGCCTCTGTCCCAATACTGCACCAATGGCATGATCACTGGCATCACACATTAGCTCAAATGGTAATGTCCAGTCTGGTGCAGAAATGACTGGTGCTGTGACCAGCTTAGCTTTCAGCGTTTCAAACGCCTGCAGGCACTCTGTGTCAAACACAAATGGTGTGTCAGCAGCTAGCAGATTGCTTAGAGGTTTTGCGATTTTTGAAAAATCCTTTATAAACCTCCTATAGAATCCTGCATGCCCCAGAAAGCTTCTGATTGCCTTAACATTGGCAGGTGGTGGTAATTTTTCAATTACCTCTATTTTTGCTTGATCCACTTCTATTCCCTTGTTTGAGATTTTATGCCCAAGAACAATTCCTTCAGTCACCATGAAGTGACACTTTTCCCAGTTTAAAACTAGGTTGGTTTCTTGGCATCTTTTCAAAACAAGTTTTAGGTGATCAAGACAGGAGCTGAATGAGTCTCCAAATACTGAGAAGTCATCCATGAAGACTTCCAGAAATTTTTCCACCATGTCAGAGAAAATAGAGAGCATGCATCTCTGGAAGGTTGCAGGCGCATTACATAGCCCAAATGGCATCCTTCTATAAGCAAACACTCCGGATGGACATGTGAATGCTGTTTTCTCTTGATCCTGGGGATCTACTGCAATCTGGTTATAGCCTGAGTAGCCATCCAAAAAGCAGTAATAATCATGACCTGCTAGTCTTTCTAGCATCTGGTCTATGAATGGTAAAGGAAAATGATCCTTTCTGGTGGCTATATTGAGCCTTCTGTAGTCAATACACATGCGCCACCCTGTAACTGTTCTTGTAGGAATCAGTTCATTTTTTTCATTATGAATCACTGTCATGCCTCCCTTTTTTGGGACGACTTGAACAGGGCTCACCCAGGGGCTATCAGAAATAGGATAAATAATCCCAGCCTCCAGTAATTTGGTGACCTCTTTCTGCACCACTTCCTTCATGGCTGGATTTAGCCGCCTCTGTGGTTGAACCACTGGTTTGGCATTATCCTCCAATAGGATTTTGTGCATGCATCTAGCTGGGCTTATACCCTTAAGGTCACCTATGGACCACCCAAGAGCTGTCTTGTGTGTCCTTAGCACATGAATAAGTGCTTCCTCTTCCTGTGAATTTAAAGCAGAGCTTATGATCACTGGAAAAGTGTCACCTTCTCCCAGAAATGCATATTTCAAGGATGGTGGTAGTGGCTTGAGCTCGGGTTTATGAGGTTTTTCCTCTTTCAGAAGAGAGTTCAGAGGCTCTTTCATGTCCCCTGAATCCTCCAAATCAGGCTGAACATCTTTAAAGATGTCTTCCAACTCTGATTCGAGACTCTCAGCCATGTTGATCTCTTCTACCAAAGAGTCAATAAGATCAACTTTTATGCAGTCTGTTGATGTGTCTGGATGCTGCATGGCTTTGACAGCGTTCAACTTGAACTCATCATCATTGACTCTCAGGGTTATTTCCCCCTGTTGGACGTCAATGAGGGATCGTCCAGTTGCTAGGAAGGGTCTTCCTAGAATGAGAGTAGCACTCTTGTGCTCCTCCATTTCCAGCACAACAAAGTCAGTGGGAAAGGCGAATGGCCCAACTCTGACAATCATGTCCTCAATCACGCCTGATGGGTATTTAGTAGAACCATCAGCAAGTTAGAGACATATCCGGGTTGGTTTAACTTCTTCAGTCAAGCCAAGCTTCCTGATAGTGGATGCAGGTATTAGGTTAATGCTTGCCCCAAGATCGCATAAAGCTGTCTTGGTGCAATTACCTTCTAATATGCATGGTATCAGAAAACTCCCAGGGTCTTTAAGCTTTTCAGGAAAGCTCTCTAGAATGACTGCACTGCATTCTTCAGTGAGGAGAACTCTTTCTGTTTCTCTCCACTCCTTTTTATGACTCAAGATCTCTTTCATGAACTTGGCATAAGAAGGTATTTGCTCAAGTGCCTCTGCAAATGGAATCTTTATTTCAAGAGTCCTTAGATAATCTGCAAAGCGAGCAAATTGCTTATCCTGCTCTTCTTTCCGGAATTTTTGAGGATAAGGTATCTTGGCTTTATATTCCTCAACCTTAGTGGTTAAAGAAGCCTTTTTAGAGGGGTTGTTATCAGCACTTGTGTGTGTCTGATCCCTCACTGGCAATTGAGTGCCAGAGTCAGAAGCTGGAGTGACGTTAGATGCCAGCTCACTGTCTGTTCCTGGCGCCTGAACGCCAGAAATGTGCCCATTTTGGGCGTTCAACGCTGGATTCTGCCCCATTTGGGCGTTCAACGCCAGATTCTTGCCCATTTCTGGCATTGAACGCCAATTCTGCCTTGTTTCTGGCGTTGAACGCCAGTTTTGGGCATGGTCTGGGCGTTCAGCGCCAGCCTTCCACCTATTTTCTGGCGTTTTAGCGCTAGAATTAATTTTCCCTGGGCTCTTACTGTCCTCAGGTGAATCTTTGGTGGGTTGCTCATTTCTCGAATTTTTGATGCCTTGAGGTAGGGTATTTAATGTTTTCCCACTCCTTAATTGAACTGCTTGGCATTCTTCTGCTATTTGCCTTGATAGCTGCTGCTTTGTTTGCTTGAACTGTTCGTCCATTTGTATATTAGCTGTCCTTGTCTCCTGTAGCCTGTCCTTGAATTCAGCTAGCTGCTTTGTTAGAAAATCCAATTGCTGATTGAATTCAGCAGCTTGTTTTACAGTACTGAATTCAGCAGTTACTGTTTTAACCTCTTCATTCATGGAAGGGTTGCTGCTTAGGTACAGATGCTAATTCCTGGCAACTATATCAATGGGCTCTTGAGCCTCTTCAATTGTCTTTCTCATATGGATAGATCCACCAGCTGAGTAGTCTAGAGACATCTGAGCTCCTTCTACAAGCCCAGAGTAGAAGATGTCTAACTGAACCCACTCTGAAAACATTTCAGAGGGGCATTTTCGTAGCATCTCTCTGTATCTCTCCCAGGCATCATAAAGAGATTCATTATCTCCTTGTTTAAAGCCTTGGATGTCCAGCCTTAGCTGTGTCATCCTTTTTGGAGGAAAATACTGATTCAGGAATTTTTCTGTCAGCTGTTTCCATGTTCTTATGTTGGCCTTAGGTTGGTTATTTAACCACCTCTTAGCTTGATCTTTTACAGCAAATGAAAACAGTAATAGTCTGTAGACATCCTGATCTATTCCATTATCATGCACTGTGTCAGCAATTTGTAAAAATTGTGCCAGAAACTCTGTAGGTTCTTCCTGTGGGAGACCGGAATACTGGCAACTTTGCTGCACCATGATAATGAGCTGAGGATTCAACTCAAAGCTACTAACTCCAATGGAGGGTATGCAGATACTACTCCCATATGAAGCAGTAGAGGGGTTAGAATATGACCCCAGAGTCCTCCTGGACTGTTCATTTCCACTTATGTCCATGATGGATAAAGGGATATAACTTGGATTGATTTACCTTTTTATTTATTTTATTTTATTTATAAAAATTTCTTTCGAAAATAAAATAAAATAGAAATAAAAATAAATAAAAGTGGGTGAAGATTTTCGAAAAATTGAGGAGAGAGGAAATGGTTAGGAAGTTTTGAAAAAGATATGAATTTTTTTTTTATGATTTTCGAAAAAAAATGCTTTAAAAATAGAGGAAAAAGATATTTTTGGATGTTTAAGGGAAAAGGGAGAGACAAAAAGATAGCACAGGATTTAAAATTTTTAGATCTAATGCTCCTTATTTTTCGAAAATTTTTGGAGGGGAAACACCAATGAACACCAAACTTAAAGATTTTAAGATCAAGACACAAGAAAAACTCAAGAAAACTAGGGAAGAACACCAAACTCAAAATATTTTTTTTTTTTTGAAAACCAAAAGAAACTTTCGAAAATTTTTTTTTTTTTTAAAAAATCAACAAGAAAACACCAAACTTAAAGTTTGGCACAGGATTTGAAAAAGAATATTTTTGAAAAAGATTTTAAAAATATGATAGCCAATTACCATGAACATAAACACCACGTTCTAACTAATTGAGCTATAAATTTAAAGTGTTTTAACAAGGGATAAATAATAAAAGACTCTAAACTAAAAAGAAAAATTTTTCCTAATCTAAGCAACAAAATAAACCGTTAGTTGTCCAAACACGAACAATCCCCGGCAACGGCGCCAAAAACTTGGTGCACAAATTGTGAATCACACTTTTCACAACTCGTACCACTGACCAGCAAGTGCACTGGGTCGTCCAAGTAATACCTCACGTGAGTAAGGGTCGAATCCCACGGAGTTTGTTGGTTTGAAGCAATCTATGGTTACCTTGTAAATCTTAGTCAGGAAGTCAATTATGTTTATCAGTTGAATTGCAAATAAATAATAGAGCATGGATTAAAGGTTACTTGTTATGCAGTAGTGGAGAATATGTTGGAGTTTTGGAGATGCTTTGTCTTCTGAATCTCTGCTTTCTTCTGTCTTCTTGTTCACGCACGCACATCCTCCTATGGCAAGCTGTGTGTTGGTGGATCACCGTTGTCAATGGCTACCTTCCATCCTTCCAGTGAAAACTACTCTCACGCGCTCTGTCACAGCACGGCTAATCACCGGTTGGTTCTCGATCCGGTTGGAATAGGATTTACTATCCTTTTGCGTCTGTCACTAACACCCAGCCTTCAGGAGTTTGAAGCTCGTCACAGTCATTCAATCCTTGAATCCTACTCGGAATACCACAGACAAGGTTTAGACTTTCCGGATTCTCATGAATGCCGCCATCAGTTCTAGCTTATACCACGGAGATTCTGATTAAGGAATCTAAGAGATACTCATTCAATCGGATATAGAATGGAGGTGGTTGTCAGGCACACGTTCGTGGTTTGAGGAAGGTGATGAATGTCACAGATCATCACCTTCATCACAGTTAAGCGCGAATGAACATCTTAGATAGGAACAAGCGTGTTTGAATGGAAAACAGAAATACTTGCATTAATTCATCGAGACACAGCAGAGCTCCTCACCCCCAACAATGGGGTTTAGAGACTCATGCCGTCAGAGAATACAAAGTTTAGATCTAAAAATATCATGAGATACCAAATAAGTCTCTAAAAGTTGTTTAAATACTAAACTAGTAGCCTAGGGTTACAAAATATGAGTAGACTATGATGGATGATGCAGAGATCCACTTCTGGGGCCCACTTGGTGTGTGCTGGGCTGAGACTTAAGCAATTCACGTGCAGAGGCCATTTGTGGAGTTGAACGCCAGTTTTTATGCCAGTTTGGGCGTTCAACTCTAACTTTTGATCCTTTTCTGGCGCTGGACGCCAGAATTGGGCAGAGAACTGGCGTTGAACACCAGTTTACATCGTCTATCCTTGTGCAAAGTATGGACTATTATATATTTTTGGAAAGCCCTGGATGTCTAATTTCCAACGCAATTGGAAGCATGCCATTTCGAGTTCTGTAGCTCCAGAAAATCCACTTTGAGTGCAGGGAGGTCAGAATCCAACAGCATCAGCAGTCCTTTTTCAGCCTGAATCAGATTTTTGCTCAGCTCCTTCAATTTCAGCCAGAAAATTACTTGAAATTACAGAAAAACACACAACTCATAGTAAAGTCCAGAAATATGAATTTTTCCTAAAAACTAATGGAAATAAACTAAAAACTAACTAAAACATACTCAAAACTATATGAAATTAACCCCAAAAAGCGTATAAAATATCCGCTCATCACTACACCAGCGAGATTGAAACTTGAATCTCCTCTTTGATCTCTTCGGTTGGTAGTTAGTGTCCGAAAGGAAGGGGCGTGATCAGAACCTGTCTCTGATAATCTAAAGACTATGGATGAGAGTATAATTGGGACCAAAATTCATCAACAAGCACTCTGTCAAGACTTTTCTGAATTAGTTCACCTTTTCTGCTTCTATTACTCCAAGTAAATGGTCTACTCACCATTCCCAAATTAATCAACAAGTTATCTCCAATAAAGTAATTAAAGACAGCAATAGAAGAATGAGATTTAAGATTACCACCAAGTTTCTCACCTTGATCAATAATGAAATTGAAATTACCTATAATAATTGAATTACCTTGGAGTTGGAAGAGCACTAAAAAAATTTCTTGGAACCGGGATAGTTGAATATTCTCATTGTAATTTAAATAAATACCTGCAAATCTCCGTTTAATGTTGAGAGGGACATTTTTTTATCAAGGCAACAATATAGAACTCAAAACAACTGAAAATCTGAATAATAAAGTCATCCTTCCATGTAAACACAAGTCCACCCACACTACCAAAAGGATCAACAACAATTTGCCAATTAGAGTAGCTACAAGCCTTGAATTTTTTTTCACCTATCGAGATTAATTTTTTTTTCAGAAAAAAAAAATTAACTCGGGAGAGTGGGATTAAACAACCCCTTTAAGGTTGTGAACTGTCAGGAATCTTCCGAAACCCCGACAACTCTATGATAACATTCTCATGGGTCTTGGGGTGCCATTAATCGGCTGGCACCCTCCACCCTCTAATCAGAAATTAATTCTTGTTCAACACATATCTTCTTGGTCACAAGCTCTATACATGCATATAGTCCCTTAGAGAAGTCTTCCTTTGTCACAAACATCAATTTCTCTTCTTCTTCCATGCTCCTTTTGGTTCAGATGTGGATTTACTCTCCTTTTAAATTCATAATACGAATGAGGATGTCATGATAGAATGAGAAAAATATAAGAAGAATAAAAAGAGTGAAAAGAGAAAAAGTTATAAGAAATGGATTTAGATAAAAAAAATTCGAAGAATAAGAAGAAAATTAAAAAATAAGGTTGAAAAGAAAGAAAGAAAAAAAATTCTTGAAAGAACAGTAAAAATCTTAACAAAGCAATTTAAAAGAATACATACTCTTTGTACTCTACTTATTTTTTATGTTTTGTCAAATACTTCCGTCATTAAATCAATGATTTTAGGTTAAATTAATTGATCCATTCTTAATAATTTTTTAAATTAATATTTTTTGTTATGTACATTTATTAAATAAAGGTATTCTCTAATTAAGATTTTAAAAAGATAAAATTTTAAGCAAATATAACTTTTATTAAATAAAGAGTTTAATTTTGATACACATATAGTATAAAATATTTTATTTTTACTATATGATATTATATAATTAGATACTAGTAAGATAATAGTATGTCCAAGATCCAATCTATTATAATTGATTCTCGTGCAAGTGAGATATTGTTAAAAATAAATAATATGACCACATTTTAATCTATTATGTTTTAAATAATTTGTTATTATTGTTATATTAAAGGGTTAATATAATAAAGTACTTGATTAAATTTAGAGATTTATCATTACGATAAGTAATTATAATAATGCGAGATAAATCCTTCATAATTTAATTTAAATTATTTTTTGTCATAGAATTATTAAAATAGACATTAATAATCCAGATAGATCAATATGTATATAATGGTATTCATTGGTTGAAAATTAATAGATCTCATTTATTATATATATATATATATATATATATATATATATATATATATATATATATATATATATATATGTCAATAGGATATTCTCACGATGAACATAATATTAGAATTTTTCTTTGACTTGCGACTATCATAGTAATTAATAAAGTATTTATTATCCTTTGATTCCGGATACCTAATACCCTAGGGTGCTAGTTGAATGGATATTGAGCATGATTTAAATACTTATAAAATTAATGATTAGTAAATAAGAAATCCGTCAATTCTCAATAAAGAGTTTGGGCTCTATAATTATAATTACTGAGATAAAAAATATTGGCCAAGGAAATTAAATGAATGAATAAATGAGTTTTTGAGGTCATCACAGTTCGTTATAATAATGGTAACAAGTTAGAGTTTGACAATTAAACTATACTATAAGGATTAACCAAGAGTTAGAAAGATGGAAGGAATTATACTTTATTCTTCTTGAGTTCTTAGTAAAAATATATTACTTCATACTATCAGATCGTTAAAGAGTGTAATGCCAACCTCAATTAGTAAATTTAGTATGACTAATTCACTATGTTGAACCTATAAGGTCACACACTAACGAATATTCTGATTTTTGCTAAGGAATTATTTAATTATTATTTTGACTTGATCAAATAAATAATTATATTAATTCAAATGAATTATTATTAGCACCAAGAATATAACAATAATATGCTACTTGAGAATATTAGAATAATTAGTTATTTTATTTTTAAATTTAAATTCTAAGTTTGGATGAAATCCTAACCGATTCAGTTTCAAATTGAATTGTGATCTAATATGATATAATTCATAAGATTTCAATTTGAAATAAGATAAGATTCAATTTTAAAATCAATAACAAATCTCATACTATATATATGTATGACAAGAGTAAAGGCAGATAACATAAGAGTTTTATTCCTTTATATACATAAATATATGTGAGCATAATTTTTGGAGAAGAATTTTATAGTATGCAAAGAGTTGCAAAAAGATTTCTTAATTTAGATGAGATATCCATTGGTCAAAGAGTTGATAGCAAAAGTTGATCTCAGTGTAAATACGCATAGAGTCTTTGTACAGTCAAAGAATAAACTTTTTACTAAAGCTACTGAGGTATTTGTATTTGATTTATGTTATTAGAATAAAATTTAAGCATAAAATAGATCTTTAAAATTATTTTAATTTTTTTGTTAGATGTTATGAACACATAATTTTTTAAATGTATGCTAAAATTATTTTTATATTGACGATGAATAAAATTAAATTCTTAAATAAATTATAAATTCATAAATTAAAATAATATCGAAAAAAATTGCTCTTCCTCTTCCATTTATATATAAAACTTTTTCTTATAAAATACCATACACAAATTAGAAAACAATAATAAACCAACACACATAAAGGTACATTATTTATTTATTTATTTATTTATTTATTGTTGTTGCTATTGCTCTGCTGCTATTGCTATTGCTAGTTGATTGAATTGTTAGTTGACAGTGTGTATCTTAAATAAAATCGAACTTTATGCCCCACCCAAAATAGATATACAAGATAGATTAGATTAATAGTCCAAATGATTTTTGAAATATCACACTAATGAGTTAATTTGGTCATTGAAAGAAGTTTTAAAATAAGAATTATTCTCCACATCTAATCAATTTTAACATTTAAGTTCATTCAAATAATTTAGAGTCACGTGCTTTTTTTTTCCGCTTTTTTCTCCCCTCGCGCTTCTTTTTCTTCTTCTTCACCCCTGATGCTGCGTTGTCTTCTTCTTCTCCTTCTTTTTTATTATTTTCACTTTTATTACCATCGTCACCAACACCACCACCTCCTCCTCCTCCTCTTTCTTCTTCTTTTCTCAATGGAATTTCTTCTCCTCCTTCTGTTTCATCCTTCTCCTCCTCCATCATCATCATCATCATCATCATCATCATCATCATCATCATCATCATCATCATCATCATTGCCATCGTCATTGTTGTCTTCTTCTTATAGATATCGTCGTTATCGTTATCATCATTATTGTTATTGTTATTGTTGAATTTTTGCCATGTTGATGATGTTGTCTGATCCAAAATTGATTTGGATGTATTTTTGTTCACAATCCAGTCTTGTTTGTGTGTTTATTTTCGAACTGAGTTTATGTGTCGCAATCTAATGGTTACCAGTGGCTAAGAGAATGGGGGTTAAATCTTGGCCCCTTTTTCTTTTTCATGTAAACTTGCTTTCTATTGAGAAAATCCATGAGATATTTTGGTTTTGTCTCTTAATACAGTAAGAGATAGTTTTGTTTTGTCTCTTATAGTACAGAACCAGAAACAGAGAAGAGAATAGAGATTGACACACATATGTATCCTGGTTCAGCTACTTAGTGCAATGTAGCCTACATCCAGTCTCCATCATAACAGTGACAGAATTTCACTATCTTTTCAATAGATTACAGTCACCAATTCCCCCTAGGATCTACCCAATCCTATTTGAGACAAGTCCATATTCTAACTCTACCTGAACTTTACTAGGACTCAACCTAACTTTCAACAGCAAAGTACTAACCCAACTTGTAAGGGAATCCTCTCAGAATCATGACACAAAACAGAAAAACTTACAAAGAATTTCTGAGATAAATATGGCTTTTTCTCTATGTCTAGCTAACTGACTTTTTTCACTCATTGGCTTTTTCTTACAAACCTCACCATGTTTGCCTTTTTTCAATGAAACTTAGACAGAATGAACTGAGAAAAAATTACAAAATAAAAACCATGAAGGAGAAGAACAAAAAAAACTCAGGGAGCTATGGAAACCTAAACAAGTTCTCTTTCTCTCTTGCTCAATCCTTGGCCGTTCACCCTTATTATAGAGGAGTGAAGCTTCCAAGGTTTAAACCAAGTTCAACAATTGGGTTGTCTTCTTCTCCAACATCAGGACTAGCAGCGGTGTGGTCAGAAGAGAGAGAGAGAATGTCAAATCTGTATCATGCAACATACTCATTCGCTTTCATCCTTTTTCTTCAAGCTTCTTTGATCTTGGCCGTGTATCTTTTCTTTGGCCCCAAGTTTGATTCTTGATCATTGATAAGAAGCAGAGCGCCATTGACTTCAGTTTCTTCATTTTTCCAGAACGATGCTTGAAGCTCAGCCGATTCTTCACGGTTTCTTGGTGAAGCACAGATGAGAAAATCACTTTTTGTGATCTTCTAACGCATTGAAAAATCTTGCCTTTATTGTATCCTTTGCACTTTCTTTTATTTTTTTTATTGAATTTGGAAACAAAATTTTTGTTCTTGACCGTGCCCTAACTTCGAATCTTTTCCTTTCTTTCTTCTTGCTTCAAAGTGATGTGATGTTTAAAGAAAGAGAAAAGAAAGAAGAGAGTGTTTGTATTCGGTGAAAATGAAGCTAGAATTCAAATGAGTTGAGTTCTAAGTACAGAAGAGTAGGTTTTGTTATGTAGCACCGAATTGGGTTTGTTTTGAGCCAACTCATCTTTGTTTCTTTCTCTTGGTTCAGTCGTCCACCCTTCTTGGATCAAGATTTGAATGATTGGAGTTGTATAGCTAAAATAGGAATTGGCCAAGGTGTGTGTGGCTTGTTTTAATGGGCATGTTTTAGTTAACCAAATTTCTGCACACCAAACAAAATATATCATATAAACAAGTTGACAATATTTCTAATAATGTTTTGTCATCACTTTAATCATGTTTTAGTTTTCCAAATTCAACAATCTCCCCCTTGATGACAAACATTATTAAAATAAATTGAAAGGAATGATTGATAGTAATAAGAGACTTCCCTTTGATGTTTTATTTGACATGAAGCTCCCCCTTTCCTTTGATTTTTGTGCTCCCCTTGAATGTTTGCTTTCCATAAACTTTTTATCAAGCACACAAGCACTTAGCAACCTGTCTTTAACAAAACTTTAGATCTAAGACATAACAGCCATTTGTTCAAAGTCCATCACATCCAGATAAGTTGTAGGGAAAGATAATGGCTTTGATCACTTCAAAAGTTTTAAACACCTGTATTGTGAATAATTTAAAAACAGAGACAGCCACTCAAAAAGGTTTAAGACAGAAATAACCATTATCAATCCATTATCAATTCATTTTCCTTTTCTGTGAGGTAGCCATATCAGGCAGCCATTATCAATTCATTTTCCTTTCTCCTCCTTTTGTTATCAAGGAGAGAACTTGTAGAAAAATGTCAACAAGAAGGCCAAAACAGCAATTTAAACAAGCATATTAATAACAGAGTTAATGAGCTAATCCTATTACAGTCATCCAGAAAAAAAAATAGTATTTAAAGTAGTGTCTAGAGTACTAAAAATAGTGCCATCAAAGTAGAGTTCAGAAAACAGAAGTAACAACAGGTTATCAAATGTTCAACAGCAGTAGGAGACAAAAGCTAAACATCAGAGTCCTCTTCTTGAGTGCCCAGTACATCTTCCTCTTTCTCTGATAGCTCTTGATCCTCATCAAGTGAATCAAGGTACTTTAGAAGTACCTTAATTTGGTCTTGAGATTTTATTAGAGATTTCTCAGTTTGGAGTGCCAGTTTTCGTGTTTCTTTGCCAGATTTAACCATTTGTTTAGTCATACCTACAAATTTTTGAAGTACATCTTTGACGACTCTAGTGATCAAGTGCTTATGGGATCTAGAGGTGCCAACAACTGAATGTGGAGGAAGACTTTCATCTTCACTTTCTTCCATGACATGATCCTTAATGGCCTTTGATCTTTTTCCTTTGGTCGGTTTCACTGCACCGCCACCTTTTAGTGAGAAAACTTTGTTTTTCACAAGCTCATTACTTAAATCAACCGAAAATTGTTCAAAGATGCATGTCAGAAACATTTCATATGGAAGAAAAACATTTTTGTCACTTCGAACACAGTCCAGCATGTGACAAATCATAAGGTATGCGAAAGAAATTTGAGCAAAATTCAGAATAGTATAGAGTACCAAAATGTCACAAATGGTGACTCGCTGGTATGAACCACTTTGAGGCAGAAAGATGTGAGTTATGATGCGGTGAAGTTGAAATCTAACCGGACCTAGAGCTTTATGAGTGGGAATCATGCCATCCATAAGTGAGGACTGTTCACAAATTCTAGCCAAGGTATCCTAATGAGAGATACCTAGATGGTCATCCCATTTACCAGATACATATGCTCTTGCTCCGATGTCTTCGTATCTGAGGGCATCAGTAATGGTTTCTTTATTCAAAATAATTTGAATGCCTTTGATATATGAGTGAATGTCTCCCTCATGAAAAAGCATGTTGGCATAAAATTTCTTGACCAAATTAGGATATACTGGTTTTCGAATTTTAAAAATATTTTTTCATTTTAAAATATGAAAATTAACTTTAAAATCGATACCCTTATCAGCCAGAGCTTCAAGGTCAACAACAAAAGTGGAACAAAGAGATCGATTTGAAATAACTTGTTTGTGAAACTCATAATCCATGCAGGAAGTGAAATGGAGATCGAGGGTCATAATGTGAGTGGAAATGTTTACCAAAATGGGATTTGTAATCAAGAGAGTCAAGGTTAGGAGGTTCCTTGATAGGTTTAAGAGCAGATTTTCTGGAGCCTTTGGAAGGATGGCTTGATAGAGCAGAGCGTCCTGAAGGATGAGGGGTTGAGCAACTAGGAGGAGACGGTGGATGATCCTCTTCATTCACTGGACTTTTTCCTTTTCTTGTCTGAGGCTGAGATGATTCACCCCCTTTTTGAGCTAAGAACGCCCTAGGATGAATAGTCTTTCTTGACATAGAAGCCGACGGTTGAGATGATTGAGAGGAGGATGAATGAGAGTGAATATATATATGTGTGTCATATTGGGGTTTGGAGTGTGAAGGGTTACGAGGAGGAATGTAGGAGCTGGTGCCCCTTTTAGTAGCAATTTTCTTTCTCATAATGGAGAAGTGAGAATGTGAAGAGGGGAGAGAAAGTGGAGTAGTGGAGAAGAGAGAGGTTTTCTTGATTAAAAAACTGCTTTTAATGCATAATGAAAACTTCCCTTGAAAACTTGAATTTATTTAATGAGATAGTGTTCAATGAAAGATTTAAATTCAAAATGATATGCAGTTTTTCAAGTGACTGATTAAGATGATTTGAAAGGTGACTGGCTGATTTGACTTTAAAAAGACAAAAGAAAATAATCTATTTTTCATGCATAAGATCAGAGTAAGCATGAGGCCCATTTCATTAAACAAAACTTATCTCTCAGGCCCAATGGTGATGATGAGGAAGCACACTAAGCCATTTAGGATTTGATTACAATCCATATCACAAAAGCTTCCATTTCCTTGTTTAAGCCTTACAGAGGAAGTCATCATCTGTCCAGTTTTATCTTACTACAACTTGAGAGATAAAATCAATTAGAAATTCATTAGGCACAACTAATCTATTGGATTGACATTAACCATTCCTAACGCAGTTCTCAATTTACAGAACCTATCTTTACACAAAGGTTTTGTGAAGATATCAGCCAATTGATCTTCTGATTTTACAAATTGAACATCAATTGTTCTCTTTTGCACATGTTCTCTTATCGAATGGAATCTAACTTCAATGTGCTTGGTTCTTAAGTGTAAAACAAGATTTTTGGAAATATTTATGGCACTCAAGTTGTCACAAAATAAAGGGATACTGTTTACTTTCAGTTTGTAATTGACAAGCTGAGTTTTGAGTCAAATCAATTGTGAACAACAAGAGGAGGCTGATATGTATTCAACCTCAGCCATCGAAAAAGCAATAGTGGCTTGATTTTTGCTTGACCAAACGTTCAAAGATTATCCAAGAAAGCAACACATCCCCGAAGTGCTTTTCCTATGCACATGATCTCCTGCAAAATCTACATCACAATATCCAACTACACAAAATTCATCAGTTCTAGGATACCATAAACCAAAGTCAGATGTACCTTTAATATATCTAATGATTCATTTAACAGTCGAAAGATGTGATTCTTTTAGGTGATATTGAAATCTAGAGCATACACCTACACTTTGAACAATGCCCGGTTTAGAGGAGGTTAGATACATGAGTGATCCAATCATCCTTTTATATCGAGTCTCATCAATATCTTTCCCATTTTCATCCTTGTCAAGTTTAGTATTTGGATGCATAGGAGTACTCATTGGTTTGGAATTTTCTAGACCGATTTTTTTCACCAACTCCTTGGCATATTTACCTTGGTGTACAAAGATTCTACTAGGAGTTTGTTTGATTTGGAGTCCAAGGAAGAAAGTAAGTTCTCCCATCATACTCATATCAAACTCACTAGTCATTAGTTTTTAAAATCACACAAGGTTTTATTTGCCGATCCAAACACAATGTCATCTACATACACTTGAATAAGTATGAAGTGATCAATATAGTCTTTAATAAAGAGAGTAGTATTCGTAGTGCCCATTTGAAATTTATTTTGTAATAAGAAAGAGCTAAGTCTTTCATACCAAGCTCTTGGAGTTTGTCTCACACCATAAAGAGCTTTAGAAAGTTTAAAAACATAGTTTGGAAATTCATTATTTTCAAAACCCGGGGATTGAGCTAGTATACTTTTCTATCAATGAGGCCATTTAAAAATACACATTTGACATCCATTTGAAAGAGTTTAAAACCTTTGTGGGCAGCGTAGGCAAGCAATAATCTTATTGCTTCCATTATAGCCACCGGAGCAAATGACTCATCAAAGACAATGCCCTCTTCTTGATCGTATCCTTGGGCCATTATTCTAGCCTTGTTTCGAATCATACTACCATTCTCACCTAATTTATTTCTTAAGATCCTTTGGTGCCGATTACCTTCTTATCATTTGGGTAAAGCACAAGAGTCCAAACCTCATTCTTTTCGAATTGAGCAAACTCTTCTTCCATGGCCTTGACCCAAGATGGATCTTCAAGGGCTTCCTTCATGTTTTGTGACTCCAATTGGGATAGTAAAACAAAGTTGTTAATTTCAGCTCTCTTCTTATTTGAGGATCTAGTTGTGACCCCATGGGATGGATCTCCAATGATGAATTCATGAGGATAATTTTTCAAGGACTTCCATTCTCCGGGCTTTTGTGATGTGATTTCAGTTTAGCTTTGATTTGGTTCTACAACACTCATAGTTCTAGAATCTCCAGCTTCATCAGGAGATAAAACCGAATTGTCTCCTGCATTCTGAACTGTAGGGTCAGAGCTAGCTAATAAACCACTATTTTATGGTTTACCTTGTGCTAATTTGAGTGGTTTTTATCAACTCTTTACTCACTTATTCATACTATTTGCATGTTTTATATTTTCCTTCCTAATCTTATGCTATGATTGAAAACATGCTTCTTTGGCCTTTAAACTTGCTAATATTAATCCTCTCTTATTACCATTTGATGCCTTGATATGTGTGTTAAGTGATTTCAGGATTTACAAGGCAGGAATGGCTTGGAGGATGGAAAGGAAGCATGCAAAAGTGGAAGGAATACAAGAAGTTGAAGAAACTGCTAAACTGTCCAGCCTGACCAATGGTCATAACTTGAGCTACAGAGGTCCAAATGATGCGGTTCTAATTGCGTTGGAAAGCTAACGTCCGGGGCTTCGATTTTATATATAATTTGTTATAGCTGCCCCGACGCCAGATGATGCGAACACGTGAAACACGTGGACGTGTGACCTGGCAGAAACGCAATCCACGCAAACGCGTGGACGACGCCTCCGCGTCACTTTGCCGCGACCTGAACGTAACAGAAATCGCTAGAGGCAATTTCTGGGCCGATTTCTGGGCTGTTTTTGACCCTCTTTTTGGCCCAGAAAACATAGATTAGAGGCTATAAAGTGGGAGAATGCATTCATTCATCAACATACATTCATACATAGTTTTAGGTTTTAGATGTAGTTTTTTAGAGAGAGAGGTTCTCTTCTCTCTCTTAGGTTTTAGGATTTAGGAATTCTCTTAGTTTTAGGATTGCTTCTTCTCAATTTCCAGGTTCAATATTCCTTTTATTTATTTTTCCAATTTGGTTCATGAATTCTCATGTTTAACTTGATTTCTTTTATTTAATGCAATTTGAGGTATTTTAGATTTATCACTTCTTCTATTGTTTGTTATTAATTGATGTTCTAAGTTAGATCCGAACTTGATTTTAGAGTTGATTAATATTTGGAGACCCTTGAGTTGAATTACTCAAGAGTTAAATTGTAATTGGGTTTATTGTTGGCTGGCTCTCTAGTCACTAACGCTAATCCTTCCCAAGGGAGAGGATTAGAACTTGTGAATAGAAGTAGACTTCCAACTTACTTGACTTCTTTTGCTTTACTTGGTAAAGGATAACTAAGTAGAAGCAACCTTCAATTATCAATTGATCTTGAGAAAAATCCAACAAGGATAGAACTTCCGATTGATTTCTCCTAATCAAGGCTTTTTATTGTTATTATTTTATTTCCTCTGCCATTGCTATTCTTGCTTTTTATCTTAATCTGAAACCCCAAAACACACTTTTCCATAACAATAATAAATCACACTTCCCTGCAATTCCTTGAGAAGACGACCCGAGGTTTAAATACTTTGGTTATCAATTTTAAAGGGGTTTGTTACTTGTGACAACCAAAACGTTTGTGAGAAAGGACTTTTGTTAGTTTTGGAAGCTCTACCTACAACGAGGATTTATTCTGCGAATTTCTAGGCCATGCAAAAGTTCTCTCTTCACTAGCATCTTTCACAGAGGGGACTAGTTTATCTTTTCCTTGATTCTCTTTTAGGTTCAACTCAGCTTCAGTTCCTGCATCATCCTCTATAACAGAACTTGGAATGGTATTAGTATCACAAAAAGAAACATGTATGGATTCGTCGATGGTTCTATGTTCTTTGATATAAACCTTATATAAATCTTGATTTTCAAACTCTTTTCCATGATCACTTTTTATACAAGCAATTTTTAAATCATTTTCATTTTGAATCTTTTTGCAAAGAGAAGAGAAAGCAATGAGCGCATCATTTTTGTGAGCTAGAAAAAGAACCTATCCAAATCTAGTGAAGTCATCAACCACTACTAAACCATAATATTTTCCTCCAAAGTTTGAGTTCTAGTAGGACCAAAAAGATCAACATGTAGCACTTCCAATGGTCTTTCAGTAGAGATTCCATCATTGGGCTTAAAAGAAGATTTGGTTTGTTTGCCCAATTGACAAGCATCACAAGTGATGTCTTTGTCAAATTTTATGTTAGGAAGGCTTCTAACCAAGTTTTTCTTTACAAGTTTAAAAATTTGGTACATGCTTGCATGACCTAATTTCTTATGCCATAACCATTTTTCAGATTCTAAGGAAGTGAAACATGCCATATTTTGTTCTTCTAGTTCCTCTAGAGTGAGTCCATACACATTATTGCACCTTTTTACTTCAAACAAAATCTCACCAGATTTTTCACATACAACAAAGCATTCTAATTTCTTAAAAATAACCATGTATCCTAAGTCGCACAATTGGCTAATGCTTAGTAGATTGTGTTTCAATCCATCAACAAGAAAAACATCATTAATAACAGAAGAGAATTTTTACCTACTTTACCTATGGCCACGATATTTCCTTTATCATTGTCACTGAAAGTCAGGAAGCCTCCATCATATTTGTCAAGCTTGATGAAGAATGTAGACTTGCTAGTCATATGCCAAGAGCATCAATTGTCCAAGTACCACATGTTGTCCTTCCTCTAGGATGCTAGGCAAAACTGCATGAAGCTCTTAAGTGACCTTAGGTATCCAAATCCTTTTGGATCTTTTAATGTCAAACCATATCCTTTGGCCAATACCATTATAGTTACCAACTATTTTATAGACTTTATCATCAATTTGTTTTTCAATTATAATACATTGAATGGGAAAATATCCATCCCGATTGCATAAATTACAAAATCTTTTAGGTTGATATTTTTTAAGAAGATTTGGATTTTGAAATCTTGTGTCATTTGAAGTAGAAGCCACATTTTCAAATTGTGAACTTTTAAAAATAGTTTCAGATTTTTCATAAAAACCCAAACTAGCCTTTTCATAAAAAGGTCTTTGGTTAGCCAACAGGTTATTTAAATTTTCAGAACTCTGAGCAAACTGGGCTAGATCTTGTTTTAAACTTTTAACCTCTTTATGCAACCTATCATTTTCTTCAAAACAGTTTAAGTATGCAATCACTGAATGATGTTTCTCACAACCTCTAAGTTCAGCCTTAAACCGCTTGTTTTCTTCAATAAGATCAACAGTGGTTTCGACTTCCCTTAATTTTTCTTTGAGAAAGGTGTTTTTAGCTTTTAAGATGTCATTTGCCGACTCAAGATCATGATACTGATTTAGAAAACTTCTTAATTTTTTAGTGAGATGATTAATCATGAGATGAAGATCTTCATTAGAGGGTTCAATAAAAATTACCTCATCAGTTTTGTTGTGGTCGGTCATAAGACAGGCTTCAAAACTGTCTTCTGAATCCTCATCTTCATCTAAATCATTCTCTAGATCTTCCCAAGAGGCCATAAGCCATTTTCTCTTGTCTTTGTGGGTTTTTTCTTCCTTCTTTAGTTTAGGACAGTCAAACTTATAGTGTCCTGCTTCTTTACAGTTGTGGTAGATGATTTTGCTTAAATCCTTCTTTAGTCTTCTTGAATTGCTTCCCTTGCTTCTTCCTCTCAGCTTCATCATTCTCCTAAGTTTCCTGTCAAAAAACACAAACTCATCACCTGATAAATTATCACTGGATTCATCACCCAGTGATTCTGTACATGACTTTAAAGCAACTCCTTTCTTTTTTGCATCATTTTTCAAGTGAGTGATTTCAAAAGCAAGTAATTTTCCTCTCAGTTCATCATAAGTCATTTGACTAATGTTACCACTCTCAGTTATGACTATAGCCTTAGTTTTCCACTCTTTTGTGAGACTTCTTAGAACTTTCCTCACGAGCACCGGTTCAGAGTGTGGTAAGGAATCCACATTTTCCTTTTCAATTTTCTCTTCCCCAATTTCGAGACTCAATGTGAAATTATGTTAAATTTTGCATAATTTCGGTGTTTAGGTTCGAGTTAACTTGCGGGTATTGTCAGATTTAGCTCATTTGAGCTGTGGGTCAGATAAGCACCCTCAAACCCTTGGTCTATATGTTAAATTAGTGAGCTCTGTTTTGATTATAGTGGTAATTATGATAATAGATTGAAATTATATGTTGGATGAAGCCAATTTGAGGATTTGGAAGCTTGAGATCAAGTTTCAGAGGCTAGATTTCGTTGGTGAGGTTTTGGAATCTTGGAAGCTTGTAGTGCAATTAATTGTAAGGTGTTCCGTGCATTAACGAGAAATCATCCAAGGTATGATTTTGGTTTCTCGTATTTAATATATAATGTCTTATGAAAACTTAGGCTAGATAACCATAGGATAGGAATGAATGCATGAGTATGTTAATTGCTTAGTGCCTTGATGATAATTGAGAACTAGGTTGAGTATTGGTTTGTTGTTTAATATTGGGGATGAAAATAGAATGTTAAATGATGATTTAACGATGGTTGAAAAGTTGATAATAATGAATATGTGTAGATGATGGATTGTTGATGATTTTGTTGATATAATTATGATATGATTGGTGCACGAATCCCACACCTTCGTATAGCTGTACCAGCAAGTGCACTAGGTCGTCCAAGTAATACCTGAGTGAGTCAGGGTCGATCCCACGAGGATTGCGGTTAGAAGCAAGCTATGGTTACCTTGCAGGTCTTAGTCAGGTGAAATCAAGAAGTTGTTGGATATGGATTTGTATTTGTGAGATCTAAACTAAGTTGACATGTAAATAAAATAAATACTCTGTAAATTGAATGGAATCAGAAATAGGAATACAATTAAGGATTGGAGTTGCTTAGCCTTTCTGAATTAATTCTGGTATTACTGTCTTCTTTGCTTGTGAATGACTTCTTCTATGGCAGGCTGCATGTGATCAATGCCATTGGCCGTGGTCATCAATCTCCTCTGCTTCAGGTCAAATGCCATGGGCCGTGGTCATCCAATCTGAACGAGGGTGAAGCTCTAGCAGTTCATTCTCTTGGCGATTGGTGCACGAAATTGTGATCTCAATGGCGCCAACATCTTGGTACACACAATCATCATCTTAGTTCTTTGTCACAACTTCGCACAACTAACCAGCAAGTGCACTGGGTCGTCCAAGTAATAAACCTTACGTGATTAAGGGTCGATCCCACGGAGATTGTCGGCTTGAAGCAAGCTATGGTCACCTTGTAAATCTCAGTCAGGCGGATTCAAATGGTTATAGAGTTTTAATAATTAAAATATAAAATAAAGATAGAGGTACTTATGTAATTCATTGGTGAGAATTTCAGATAAGCGTATGGAGATGCTTTTGTTCCTTCTGAACCTCTGCTTTCCTACTGTCTTTATCCAATCCTTCATACTCCCTTCCATGGCAAGCTGTATGTAGGGCATCACCGTTGTCAATGGTTACTTCCCGTCCTCTCAGTGAAAATGGTCCAAGATGCGCTGTCATCGCATGGCTAATCATCTGTCAGTTCTCGATCATACTGGAATAGGATTCAGTAATCCTTTTGCGTTTGTCACTACGCCCAGCACTCGCGAGTTTGAAGCTCGTCATAGCCTCCCTTCCCAGATCCTACTCGAATACCACAGACAAGGTTTAGACTTTTCGGATCCCAAGAATGGCCGCCAATAGTTCTAGCCTATACCACGAAGACTCTGATCTCACGATCAGAAGGCTAAGAGATACACATTCAAGCTTGTTTGCATGTAGAACGGAAGTGTTTGTCAGGCACGCGTTTATAAGAGATAATGATGATAAGCGTCACATAATTATCATATTCATTATGTTCTTGTGTGCGAATGAATATCTTAGAGAAGAAATAGGCTTGAATTGAATAGAAAAACAATAGTACTTTGCATTACTTCATGAGGAACAGCAGAGCTCCACACCTTAATCTATGGTGTGTAGAAACTCTACCGTTGAAAATACATAAGTGATGATGGTCCAGGCATGGCTGAATGGCCAGCCTCCATAAAGGTCTAAGATAGCATAAAACTAATCAAAGATCCGATCAAGATACAATAGTAAAAAGTCCTATTTATACTAAACTAGTTACTAGGGTTTACAGAAATGAGTAAATGATGCAGAAATCCACTTCCGGGGCCCACTTGGTATGTGCTTGGGCTGAGCATTGAAGCTTTCACGTGTAGAGGTCTTTCTTGGAGTTAAACGCCAGTTTGTAACCTGTTTCTGGCGTTTAACTCCAGAATAGGGCAGAGAGCTGGCGTTGAATGCCAGTTTGTGTCATCTAAACTCGGGCATAGTATGGACTATTATATATTTCTGGAAAGCTCTGGATGTCTACTTTTCAACGCAACTGAGAGTGTGCCATTTGGACTATTGTAGCTCCAGAAAATCTGTTTTAAGTGCAGGGAGGTAAGAATCCAACAACATCTGCAGTCCTTCTTCAACCTCTGAATCTGATTTTTGCTAAAGTCCCTCAATTTCAGCCAGAAATTACCTGAAACCACAAAAAAATACACAAACTCATAGTAAAGTCCAGAAATATGAATTTTCTTTAAAAACTAATAAAAATATATTAAAAACTAATCAAATCATACTAAAAACTATGTAAAAACAATGCCAAAAAGCGTATAAATGATCCGCTCATCAGCGATCATACTCAAAATGCCACAGACAAGGTTGAATCTTCCGGATCAGAGAATGCTGCTTCTTTGGGTTCTAGCCTCTACCACAGAGACCCTAATCTCCCTGGAAATCGGCTGAATTGGTGTCTCGAGAAGTCCCCAACAAAGTCGTGGATTAGCCATCTAAGATATGTATAATCAAGCTAGCAGTTTGTGCTTTCCAGTCACGTATTCACACGAACCCTAGTAGAAACGGGTGGTTGTCAGGCACGCAGTCCTAGTATGATGAACAGAGCTGATTGTCAATGGTAATCTGATGAGCGAATTCTTGACGGTTTAGAATTTATCTAATGGAGTCTCGTTGTAAAGTATAGTTTCCAAACCAATCAAGAATTCTTTCATAAAAATATTGGTTGTCACAATTAACAATCCCCAATAAGAATTAACCGGAGTATTAAGACTCCGGGTCGTCTCACAAGGAATTGCAATGAAATGCTCAATTATTGGCTGTGGGGATCAAGGGGTTTTGTTTGTAAAAGGGCAAGAAAAGTAAATGGCAAGAAAAGTAAATGAACAATGAACTAACAAAATAAATGGAAAAGAACTCTTAGCTAGACATAGGTAATTGAGATCACCATCCTTGTCTACATACCAAACATTGATAATTATGAGAGGCCAAGCTCATTAAGTCTACTTCCAAAAGTCTTAAGTACGTAATATCTACTCCTAGACTTGAAGTACGTCAAATGGCTTTGATCACATCAACCCATAAGTCCCAACCTACCTACTAATTAGATTAGTAGTGGGTTGGCGTCAATGAGTATCAAATTGATCACCAAGGGTTCTCAAATCACCAATTCAATGAGACCCAATGACTCAAGGTCACTCAATTCCCCTAGCCTAGGCCAAGAGCAAAGAAAACTACCCAAAAACTAGAGGAAACATTTTATCAAATACCTAGAATGCAAGAAAAGTAAACATAACAAAATGCAAGAATTAAAGGAAATCCATAACTATCAATAGCAAGAAATCAACAATAGCAAGCAAGATCAACATAAAAGAACATGGAAACATAAAATTGCATTAAAGAAAATTAAGATCCAACAAGGTTCATCAACATACAAAAGAGTAAAATAAGAAATTAACAAGAGAAATTAAGAAGATTAAGATAATAGAGCATTAAAACATAAAGAGAATTGAAATCAAAACAAGATTTAAAAGAGAAATTTGAGAGTGATTAACCTAACTTTACCCTAATTGCTATCCTAAATCTAGAGAGAGGAGAGAGCTTCTCTCTCTAGAATTCTACTCCTAAAATATGATGAAAACTTAACTATGACTACTTGGTTCATTCCCCCCTCAATCCTTGGGTTCAATAGCATCAAAAATGAGTTGGATTGGGCCCAAAATGCTTCAGAAATCGCAGGGGGCGATTTCACTTTAGTGGGCCACGGACAGAATCGGCGCGCACGCGTACATGGCGCGTGCGCGCCCCTGAACGCAAAGTAACATATGGCAAATTTTATATCATTTCGAAGCCCCGGATGTTAGCTTTCCAACAAAACTAGAACCGCCTCATATATGCCCGGATCCCAAATCTTGTTTACACCCATCTTCAAGTTGATCAAGACAATTCCATTTGGGTGGCAAGTGATCCGAATTCTCAAGTAAACACCAAAGCACCTTCCTAGACCCCTTTAGTTGAGAACTATACCAACCATTGCACTTAGACTTTGAGTTTCCAACCATAAGGAACCTTGATTGGCATTTTCACCCACTACTCAATTTCCTTTTGTTCTTAACCCCACAAAGAGCTCTAAGTTGCCCATCCGTCTCAATCAAACCATATTCAAGTGGGAAAGTAAAGATTAGAGATAAGGATTTTACCCACTTGAATGTTATGTTAGATGGTGACTTAGGAAGGGACATCTCCAATGGTCTTGTAAGTTCCATTCCCTTGTGCTCTTCTTTGACTACCTCCACCTCTTGGCAAGCTTTTTCAACTTCAATTCTTTGCCCACCAACTTCGTCCACACATTCTTCATTGGTGGAGCTTGCCTCTTGATCACCCTCTTCCAATCTTTCATCATTTATACTATGCCTTGGAGGTTGCGCATTATCCTCTTCAGCATCAAATTCAAGCTCATTGGAAGAAGGTTCAACAACTTCCACAAAATCATCAACAATGTCACTTGGTGTGGAAGTGCTCTCAAGTTTGAAATTCACCTCTTGTTCAACTTCCTCTAACTCTTCAACCACTTTTTCTTCTTTAACAATCTCTCCCTCCTCCATTTGTTGCAAAACATACCCCATCTCCTTGTCCTCATGTTGATATTCTAAAATCTCCTTCATGCTCCTTTCTTCGGTTGATTTCTCACATTCATCCGTGGAGATGCTTTGCTTGTTGCATGAGTCCCATGAGTCCAAGTTGGCTTTAATTTTGGCAAGGTTAGCCTCAATAGCTTCATAGTTCTTCCTTTGGGCTTCTTCTTGCTCCTTTTGACGGATTATTGCTTGAAGCCGATCCATTTCTTTCTTGAGACGATCCGTTTGCTCTTGGATGGATGGATATGGGTGTTCTTCCATGGAGGGTTGTGGTGGTAAGGGAAATTCATTATGTGGTTGAAAGTTATCATACATGGGAGGTGATTCATCTTGATAATAGTATGGAGGTGGTGGTTCTTGAGGGTATTGGTGGTGGAATTGAGGTGGTTCTTTATATGGTTCATATGGTTCACAAGGTGGTTGGTATGATGGATATGGTTTGGGATCATATGGAGGTGTTTGGTGGTATGAGGCTTGTGAGTATGGTTGTTGAGGGCTATGTTGAAGAAAAGGGTCATATGTATATGGTGGTTGTGGTTGACAATCACAATAAGGGTCATCACATACATTAGATTGGTATGCATTAGGATTAGGATTATACCCATAAGAATCCGGAGGAGGTTGTTGCCAAGAAGGTTGTCCATAAGCTTGGGGCTACTCCCACCTTTGATCTCCAAATCCTTGATGCACATCCTCATTGAAGCTTTCATTTCCTACAACATAGTTTGAACCAAACTCATGGCCAAAGTGATGAGAATTCATGGTGATAAGAGAAAACAAAAACAATTTCTAATAAGAAACAAAGAAAATCAAATCCTAAAACTAATGAAGACTAAGACACAAAACCAAAAATCAAGCTATTCACAATATATACAATAGCCAATAATATAACACCATTGTAACTCCCTGGCAACGGCGCCATTTTGATGAACGAGTTTTGTTCAATGGTTTAGAATTTCTCTTCTAGAAATAAGAACTTCATTGTAAGCATAGTTCTAAACCAACAAACAATTCCCACATCAAAAATTTGAGTTGTCACATGTAACAAACCCCAAATGAAAATTAACCGAAGTATTTAGACTCCGGGTCGTCTCACAAGGAATTGCAATGAAGTGTATGCATATTGGCTATGAAGGGGTAATGGGGGGTTTGGTTGATAATTGGGCAAGAAAATAAATGGCAAGGAAAGTAAAGAGAGCAATTAAAGAAAGCAATTAATAAAGAGAGACATTCATGGCAAGGGTTGAGATCATAGGCTTTCTATCCTAGTCATGCAATGATTAATTCATCTTATTTAGTCAACTCCAACAAATAGGGAGAATGTCAAACAAGATTAATCAATCATACCACAATAATAACAAGAATTTATCTTATTATGTCATCTCCAACATTGGAAGAAGGTATCATATTATCTTCCATGAGAGAAAGTCTAACAAGACTAGCTAATCTCAATCCAAAAGTCCTAATCAACTCACTAATTTAATTAGCAAAAGATTAGCATCAATGGAAACAATATTAGCTAACAACTCTAGATCACCAACATGAGTTGGGTTTTCATGACTCAAGATTGCCTAATTACTCTCTCCAAGCCAAGAATGCTCAAAATCTACTCTAACATCCAACCAAGCATTTTGTCAAACACTTGGAAGGCATACATGGAAAGCATAGTAAAATGTGCAAGAAATATAAATCTACCAACTACCAATAGCAAGAAAAGTAAATCAACAACTCAATTCATCAATAAAAAAAAACATCAAACATTAAATTGCATTAAAAGAAAATGGAAATCCAACAAGGGTTCATAAGCATAAAAGTAACAAAATGAAGGAAATGAAAAAGAGAAACTAAGAAGAGTAGATATGTAACAACAAGAAATTAAAAGGAAACTAAATCAAAATAAGAATTAAAAGTGAGATTCAAGAAAATTAAACCTAAACTACCCTAAATTCTAGAGAGAGGAGAGAGCCTCTCTCTCTAGAATTCTAACCTAAAACATGATGAAAACTAAACTATGACTACTTGGTTCCTTTTTCCTTCAATCCTTGGGTTCAATAGCATCAGAAATGGGTTGGATTGGGCCCAAAATGAGCTGCAAAATCGTTGGGGACGATTTCTCTTTAGTGGACCCACGGCAGAATCGGCATGTGCGCGTACATGGCGCATGCGCGCCCCTATTCGTCAGGAAACATATGGTAAATTTTATATCATTGCGAAGCCCTGGATGTTAGATTTCCAACGCAACTGAAACCGCCTCATTTGGACCTCTGTAGCTCTAGTTATAATCGTTTGAGTGCAAAGAGGTCGGGCTTGACAGCTTTACAGTTCCTTCATTTCTTCATGAGTTCTCCCACTTTGCATGCTTTTCTCCTCACTTCTTCCATCCAATACTTGTCTTATGAACCTAAAATCACTCAACAAATACATCAAGACATCGAATGGAATTAAAGTGAATTAAAATTACCAATTTTAGGGCCTAAAAAGCATGTTTTCACATTTAAGCACAATTCAAGGGAGAATTACAAAACTATGCTATTTTATTGAATAAATGTGAGAAAAGGTGATAAAATCCCCCAAAATAAGCATAAGATAAATCACGAAATCGGAGTTTATCAATGTCCTAAGTTTCCCATACCCAAATGATACACACCCTCACTAGCCTAAGCTAATCAAAGATCCAAATTAAGGACATTTATTGTTTTTCACTTAGGGGTAGTGATGTGCTAATATTAAGAATAAAAGGGATTAATTAGGCTCAAAATTGGCTAACAATGATTGATGAAAGGTAGGCCATTTGGGTAAGTGAGCTAAATGAAATGATGGCCTCAATCATATAAATGCATGTATACATGAAATAATGGACATAAAGAATCAAACAAATCAAAGATCACAATCATAGAGAGAGAATAATACACACAAGAATGGAAATAAGTGGTTATAAGATGTAACCACACAATTAGGCTCAAAACTCACATGCTTGTGTTCTTAGCTCAAAAACCATGTTCCAAAATAAATTCTTCAAGCAAGTTTGTCACAAAAAAATTTGTTAAATTGGTAGGGTACCCTAAAAATAATTTTTCTTGGAAAAGAAGTCATCACCCTAACCAAGTAGTCCTAACATAAAAAGAAATGGTGAAATATGTACAAATTCTAACTAACATGCAACCTATCATGCAATGCAACAACTAACTAATAAAGACAAAAATTAAAAATTGGTGTTGAAAAAGGAAATTGTTACCCATGGAGATCGGTCGGACAACCTCCCCACACTTAGAAATTTGCACCGTCCTCGGTGCATGCAAAGAAGAGCAAGGTGGACGGGTTGCTACAATTGATGAGCTCCTTCAAAAGGTTGTGCGGAAGAACTTGTTTGTTTCCCCATTTAGAATCTTTTCCATTCCTTTCCTTCTTGGTGGCCAACCTCAAAGGAGAGAAAAAGAAAGAAAATTAAGCCTACAACAAACATATCAAAACAAATAGAACGTATGCGGGGCTAATGCCAAATAAAAGTAAGGTTCTCACTACATGTTAGCTACGCATGTAAGTGAAAAGACAATATAGGCTAAGGCATATTAACTAACACTTGATGCAAGAGTAAAGTCAAGGCAAGAAGAGCACTTAAAAGCATCAAGTTCGACTAGAAAGAGTAGGTCATGAAAGACATGCAAGCTCATATCAATGCACAAAGAATATAAGAGTCATACAAGATTAAGCATTGATTTAAAAGTTTCATCACCCAACAATATCAAACAAGTCAAGAAGCACCAAGATTAACCAAGAAACTCTCAACAATTGAGTGAGAGAATTCAACACCATTATTAAAACAATGAACTTAGAAAAGAAAACATGAACAAGCTATAAAAATAAAATTAAAATGTAATGAATGATAATATGCAAATGCAACATAATAAAGAAGATGAAAATAAGAAAAATAAAAAGTGAAATTTTTGAAAAGAAAAGAAGAAGGGAAAGAAAGTAAGAAAGGAAAAAAGAAGAAGAAAGAAGAAGGAAGAAAGAAAACAGGGGAGAAACAAGGCGCGGAAGGCGACGCGTACGCGTCACGCACGCGTGCGCACGGGTGGGCAGACGGGACAAGCGACGCGTACGCGCATAGCACGCATACGCGTGGATGTGAAGATGGCGACCGACGCGGACGCATCATGTACGCTAGCGCGTCAGGTCGCGGCGCAAAGTGGGCACAACTTTGGCACAACTCTCTGGTTTTTGTACCAGGAGTGCGATATGCACCACCGGCGCGCGCGCGCACAGTGCGCTCGCGCGCGGATTCCCATTTTTCCCTTTTTTTTTTCCAAAAACAGGGCACTCTCCTAATCTATAAGCATTCTAAAACAATCAAAAATCAAATTTAACAAACAAAAAAAAAATCTTTTTGGTTTTTGAAAAATTTTCAAATACACTAAAAATAAAACTTATACTACAAGCAAAATGCAATTCAAAAATAACTATTCTAATCAAAGCATGAATCTAATAAGCAATCAATCAAAGCAAGACATGCAAAAGTATGAAAAGAAGAAAACTACCTAACAATGGCAACTCAATGCATTAATTGATTATATACATAAGAGAATGGACAGAGTTTACCATGGTGGGGTGTCTCCCACCTAGCACTTTTAGTTTAAGTCCTTAAGTTAGACATTTGGGAAGCTCCTTGTTATGGTGGCTTGTGCTTGAATTCATCTTGGAACCTCCACCAATGCTTGGTTTTCCATTTTGCTCCAAAATTTCCAATGGATTGCAACAAGTCTTGATGGAGTCCTTCACAAGCTAAGGGTTCCCAAAATTGATCCTCATATATACCCGGATCCCAAATCTTGTTTCTACACCCATCTTCAAGTTGATCATCACAATTCCGATTGGGTGAGAAGTGATCCAAATTCTCAAGTAAACACCAAAGCATCTTCCTAGACCCCTTTAGTTGAGAACTATACCAACCATTGCACTTAGACTTTGAGTTTCCAACCATAAGGAACCTTGATTGGCATTTTCACCCACTAATAAATTCTCTTTTGCCCTTAACTCCACAAAGAGCTCTAAGTTTCCCATCCGTCTCAATCAAACCATATTCAAATGGGAAAGTAAAGATTAGAGATAAGAATTTTACCCACTTGAATGTTATGTTGGATGGTGACTTAGGAAGGGGAACCTCCCCACACTTAGACAATGCGAGGTCTACTCCCTTGTGCTCTTTCTTGAATACTTCCATCTCTCGACAAGTTTCTTCAACTTCAATCTCTTCCTCTTGACAAAGTTCTTCATATTCAACCACTTCTTCACCAACTTCGTCTAGCTCTTCCCCACTCTTCATGTTACAACATGGAGGTAATGTAGAACTTATCTCAACATTCACCTCAATATCAATAGGAGAAGGTTCCTCAAATACCAAAGGATCATGTGTTGGTGTGGGATCATCTTCAAGAGGAAGATTTGTCGCTTGCGCACCTTCTTCCAATTCTTCATCATTCATTATATGCTTAGGAGGTTGCACATCCTCCTTAACATCGCCTTCAAGCTCAATGGAAGAAGGTCCAACAACTTCCACAAAATCATCAACAATGTCACTTGGTGTGGAAGTGTTCCCAAACTTGGAATTCACCTCTTGCTCAACTTCGCCTAGCTCTTCAACCACTTTTTCTTCTTCAACAATTTCTTCCTTCTCCACTTGTTGCAAGACATACCCCATCTCCTTGTCCTCATGTTGAGATTCTAAAATCTCCTCTATGCTCCTTTCTTCGGTTGATTTCTCACATTCATCCGTGGAGATGCTTTGCTTGTTGCATGAGTCCCATGAGTCCAAATTGGCTTTAATTTTGGCAAGGTTAGCCTCAATAGCTTCATAATTTTTTTGGGCTTTCTCTTGCTCCTTTTGACAGATTATTGCTTGAAGCCAATCCATTTCTTCCTTGAGACGATCCATTGGCTCTTGGATGGATGGGTATGGATGTTCTTCCATAGAGGGTTATGGTGGAAAGGGGAATTCATTATGTGGTTGAAAGTCATCATACATGGGAGGTGATTCATCTTGGTAATAGTATGGAGGTAGTGGTTCTTGAGGGTATTGGTGGTGGAATTGGGTTGGTTCTTCATATGGTTCATATGGTTCACAAGGTGGTTGGTATGGTGGATATGGGTTGGGGTCATATGAAGGTGTTTGGTGAAAAGGGGCTTGTGAGTAAAGTGGTGCAAAATTATGTTGAGGGATGGCTCATAGGCATGTGGTGGTGGTTGTTGACAATTACAATAAGGGTCACCACATCCATTAGATTGATATGCATAAGGATGAGAGTTATACCCATAAGAATCCGGAGGTTGTTGTTGCCAAGAAGGTTGATCAATCCCTTGAGGCTCCTCCCATCTTTGATTGTTCCATCCTTGATGCATATTGTCATTGTAGCTCCCATTCCCTACAACATAATTTGAGCCAAACTCATAGCCAAAGTGGTGAGAATTCATAATAGCAAGAGAAAATAAAAACAAAACTAGTAATAACTAATAAAAACTAACTCCTAAAACAAGCAAAAACTAGCAAAGAAGCATATTAACATATATACAATAGCCAATAACATAACACCATTGCAACTCCCCGGCAACGGCGCCATTTTGATGAGCGAATTCTTGACGGTTTAGAATTTATCTAATGGAGTCTCGTTGTAAAGTATAGTTTCCAAACCAATCAAGAATTCTTTCATACAAAAATATTGGTTGTCACAATTAACAATTCCCAATAAGAATTAACCGGAGTATTAAGACTCTGGGTCATCTCACAAGGAATTGCAATAAAATGCTCAATTATTGGCTATGGGGATCAAGGGGTTTTGTTTGTAAAAGGGCAAGAAAAGTAAATGGCAAGAAAAGTAAATGAACAATGAAACAACAAAATAAATGGAAAAGAACTCTTGGCTAGACATAGGTAATTGAGATCACCATCCTTGTCTACATACCAAACATTGATAATTATGAGAGGCCAAGCTCATTAAGTCTACTTCCAAAAGTCTTAAGTACGTAATATCTACTCCTAGACTTGAAGTACGTCAAATGGCTTTGATCACATCAACCCATAAGTCCCAACCTACCTACTAATTAGATTAGTAGTGGGTTGGCGTCAATGAGTATCAAATTGATCACCAAGGGTTCTCAAATCACCAATTCAATGAGACCCAATGACTCAAGGTCACTCAATTCCCTTAGCCTAGGCCAAGAGCAAAGAAAACTATCCAAAAACTAGAGAAAACATTTTATCAAACACCTAGAATGCAAGAAAAGTAAACATAACAAAATGCAAGAATTAAAGGAAACCCATAACTATCAATAGCAAGAAATCAACAATAGCAAGCAAGATTAACATAAAAGAACATGGAAACATAAAATTGCATTAAAGAAAATTAAGATCCAACAAGGTTCATCAACATACAAGAGAGTAAAATAAGAAATTAACAAGAGAAATTAAGAAGATTAAGACAATAGAGCATTAAAAAATAAAGAGAATTGAAATCAAAACATGAATTAAAAGAGAAATTTGAGAGTGATTAACCTAACTTTACCCTAATTGCTATCCTAAATCTAGAGAGAGGAGAGAGCTTCTCTCTCTAGAATTCTACTCCTAAAACATGATGAAAACTTAACTATAACTACTTGGTTCATTCTCCCCTCAATCCTTGGATTCAATAGCATCAGAAATGAGTTGGATTGGGCCCAAAATGCTTAAAAAATCGCTGGGGGCAATTTCACTTTAGTGGGCCACGGATAGAATCGGCGCGCACGCGTACATGACGCGTGTGCGCCCCTGAACGCGAAGTAACATATGGCAAATTTTATATCATTTCGAAGCCCCTGATGTTATCTTTCCAAAGCAACTAGAACCGCCTCATTTGGACCTTTGTAGCTCAATTTATGGTCATTTGAGTACAAAGAGGTCAAACTTGACAGCTTTACGGTTCCTTCATTTCTTCATGAGTTCTCCCACTTTGCATGCTTTTCTCCTCACTTCTTCCATCCAATACTTGCCTTATGAACCTGAAATTACTCAACAAACATATCAAGGCATCGAATGGAATTAAAGTGAATTAAAATCACCAATTTTAGGGCCTAAAAAGCATGTTTTTACATTTAAGCACAAATCAAGGGAGAATTGCAAAACCATGCTATTTCATTGAATAAATGTAGGAAAAGGTGATAAAATTCTCCAAAATAAGCACAAGATAAACCACAAAATTGGGGTTTATCATAATCCTATTCACCATGTTGAAGAACGAGTATACATCTTAGAATATGTCGAAGAGAAACAGTAATACTTTTATTAATTCATAAGACTCAGCAAGGCTCCTCCCCTCAACCTAGGAGGTTTAGAAACTCATACTGAAAGGAAATACAATGGTAAAACTCGAATATGGTGTGTATGATGGTAAAAGGTGTGTACGAATAACATGAATCTAATCCCTTAAATACTAAACAACTGACTAGTAAGGGTAAAACAATCTTTTTAGTGCTAAAATCCACTTCTGGAGCCCACTTGGTGAGTGTTTGGGCTGCGCTTTGATGAGATCCACGTGCTATGATACCTCTAGGGCATTGAACACTGGCTAGGGGCTCCTCTTTGGGCGTTTGGACGCTGGTCTCTTCTCCTTGGGCGCTGGATGCCTGAAAGGGGGCAGGAGGCTGGCGTTGAATGCCAGTTTTGGGCCTTTAAATCTGAAGTAAAGTATGTACTATTAAACATTGCTAGAAAGCTCTGAAAGTCAGCTTTCCATATCTGTTGAGAACACTCCATTTGAACTTATGTAGCTCCAGAAAAGCTCTTCCAAATGCAAGGAGGTCAGATCTGGACAGTATCTGCAGTGTTTTCTCTGTCTCTGAATCAGACTTTTGCTCTAGCTCTTCAATTTCAGTCAGAAATTATTTGAAATTGTACAAAAACACACAAACTCAAAGTAAAATCTAAAAATTTGAATTTAACATTAAAACCTATAAAAACTTAATAAAAACAAAACAAAATATACTAAAAACTATATGAAAATGATGCCAAAAAGCGTATAAAATATCCGCTCATCACAACACCAAACTTAAATTGTTGCTTGTCCCCAAGAAACTAAAAACACGGTAGGATTAAAAGAAAATTAAGATACAATAAATTTCTAAGTTTCCAATGAAGCTCAGTTACAATTAGATGAGCGGGACTTATTAGCTTTTTGCTTCTGAATAGTTTTGGCATCTCACTATCCATTGAAACTTAGAATGGTTGGCATCTTTAGGAACTTAGAATCCAAATAATATTATTGACTCTCCTAGTTCAGTTCTTTTTTATTCTTGAACACAACTTTTTAGAGTCTTGGCCGTGACCCTAAGCATTTTGTTTTCCAGTATTACTACCGGATACATAAATGCCACAGACACTTTAACTGGGTGAACCTTTTCAGATTGTGATTCAGCTTTGCTAGAATCCCCAGATAAAGGTGTCCAGAGTTCTTAAGCACACTCTTTTTACTTTGGATCACGACTTTAACCACTCAGTCTTAAGCTTTTCACTTGACACATTCACGCCACAAGCACATGGTTAGGGACAGCTTGGTTGAGCCACTTAGGCCAGGATTTTATTCCTTTAGGCCCTCCTATCCACTGATGCTCAAAGCCTTGGATCCTTTTACCCTTGCCTTTTGGTTTAAAGGGTTATTGGCTTTTTCAATCTGCCCTCCTTTTCCTGCATTTTTGGGTAGTAATGGATTTTCTCTTTTATTTATTTTTTTGCCATTTTTTTCTGTCTTTTTTTCACATGCATAATAATTTTTTTCTTTTGCAACATGCTTTTTCTTTTTCTTTTTGCTGATTTTTCTTGCTTCATGAGGAACAGCAGAGCTCCACACCTTAATCTATGGTGTGTAGAAACTCTACCGTTGAAAATACATAAGTGATGATGGTCCAGGCATGGCCGAATGGCCAGCCTCCATAAAGGTCTAAGATAGCATAAAACTAATTAAAGATCCGATCAAGATACAATAGTAAAAAGCCCTATTTATACTAAACTAGTTACTAGGGTTTACAGAAATGAGTAAATGATGTAGAAATCCACTTCCGGGGCTCACTTGGTGTGTGCTTGGGCTGAGCATTGAAGCTTTCACATGTAGAGGTCTTTCTTGGAGTTAAACGCCAGTTTGTAATCTGTTTCTGGCGTTTAACTCCAGAATAGAGCAGAGAGCTGGTGTTGAACGCCAGTTTGTGTTGTTTAAACTCGGGCAAAGTATGGACTATTATATATTGCTGGAAAGCCCTGGATGTTTACCTTCCAACGCAATTGAGAGAGCATCATTTGGACTCCTGTAGCTCCAGAAAATTCATTTTGAGTACAGGGAGGTCAGAATCCAACAGCATCTGCAGTCCTTCTTCAACCTCTGAATCTGATTTTTGCTCAAGTCCCTCAATTTCAGCCAGAAATTACCTAAAACCACAGAAAAACACACAAACTCATAGTAAAGTCCAAAAATGTGAATTTTATTTAAAAACTAATAAAAATATATTAAAAACTAATCAAATCATACTAAAAACTATGTAAAAATAATGCCAAAAAGCGTATAAATTATCCGCTCATCACAACACCAAACTTAAATTGTTGCTTGTCCCCAAGCAACTGAAAATCAAATAGGATAAAAAGAAGAGAATATACTATAAATTCCAAAATATCAATGAAACTTAGTTCCAATCAGATGAACGGGACTAGTAGCTTTTTGCCTCTTGAATAGTTTTGGCATCTCACTTTATCCCTTGAGGTTCAGAATGATTGGCATCTATAGGAACTTAGAATTCAGATAGTGTTATTGATTCTCCTAGTTCAGTATGTTGATTCTTGAACACAGCTACTTTATGAGTCTTGGCCGTGGCCCTAAGCACTTTGTTTTCCAGTATTACCACAGGATAGATAAATGCCACATACACATAACTGGGTGAACCTTTTCAGATTGTGACTCAACTTTGCTAAAGTCCCCAATTAGAGGTGTCCAGGGTTCTTAAGCACACTCTTCTTTTTGCTTTGGACCTTGACTTTAACTGCTCAGTCTCAAGTTTTCACTTGACACCTTCACGCCACAAGCACATGGTTAGGGACAGCTTGGTTTAGCCGCTTAGCCCAGGATTTTATTCCTTTAGGCCCTCCTATCCACTGATGCTCAAAGCCTTGGATCCTTTTTATTACCCTTGCCTTTTGGTTTTAAGGGCTATTGACTTTTTGCTCTTGCCTTTTGGTTTAAAGAGCTTTTGGCTTTTTCTGCTTGCTCTTTCTTTTTCTTTCTCTTTTTTTTTCCCCATTTTTCTTTTCTCTTTTTTTTTCCGCAAGCTTTTCTCTATTCACTGCTTTTTCTTGCTTCAAGAATCAATTTTATGATTTTTCAGATTATCAAATAACATGTCTCCTTTTTCATCATTCTTTCAAGAGCCAACATATTTAACATTCAAAAACAACAATTTCAAAAGACATATGCACTGTTCAAGCACTCATTTAGAAAACAAAAAGTATTGTCACCACATCAAAATAATTAAACTAGTTTCAAGGATGAATTCGAAACCATGTACTTCTTGTTCTTTTGTAATTAAAACAGTTTTCATTTAAGAGAGGTGTTGGATTCATAGGACATTCATAGCTTTAAGGCATATGATGCTACGATTTTAAGAAATTGCACGATCGGCAAAAATTCCTTCCGGCAAGTGCACCGGTTATCGTCAAGTAAAAACTCACAATAGAGTGAGGTCGAATCCCACAAGGATTGGTTGAGTGAGCAATTCGGATTAGAAGTGTGTTCTAGTTGAGCGGAATCAAGATTTAGATGAGAATTGCGGAATGTAAAATTGCATGAATTAAAGAGCGAGAAGCTAAATTGCTGAAATTAAAAAGGGATCGGGGTGATTACATGAATTTAATTGCAGAATGTAAAGAGAAGTGATAGATCAGAAATGGGGAAATCATTGGGTTTCAGGAGATATTGAGATCTCCGAATCAAACATTTTTTTTATCCCTTCCTCAACCAATGCATTCATTGAATTTTGCTTGGCAATCTTATATGATTGGATCCCAATCCCTTGGCTCACCAATTCTCTCTAAAAACAAACAAATTCCCAATCCCTTGGTTTAAATGTTCATAAGAAGAGATGATGCTCGATCACTGATTATACCACACAGTTTCATGAACCACAATTTGGTAGGATTACATGTCACAATATCCATCCAAACCCCAATCCAATTCACTGTGAGAAAGCTTCTCTAGCATGAATCCTCCATTCCTTTCCCAAGGTTCCGAAGGATTCCAATTATGGATAGTTTCTTTCCCAAGACAACTAACCAATGGAATTAGATCGAGAAGCTTTCTAACAAAATTCAAGAGAAAAGATTGAAGAAGAAGATAAAAACTATTATTGATTCATTGAATTACAATAGAGCTCCCTAACCCAATGAAAGGGGGTATAGTGAGTCATAGCTCTGAATTCAATTACAAAAAGTATGAAAACTAGAAAAAGTGATCCCCCAAAATTCCCCCTGAGTGCCAACCAACTTAAATTCTATCCTATTTATACACTTTCTAAATTGAGCTTCTGTTGTGTTTCTTGGGCTTTGAGGCCTTTCCCTGATTTCCTTTTGCTTTGGGTTTATGATCCATAATCCTGATGAGGCTGCTGATCCAATTCTATAACATTCATTGAGCCAACTTAGTGATAATCAAGTAATGACACATGACTCAACAATTTGAAATTCCAGACTCATCAATTCTTCAGGCCCAATCCCATAAACCATGATATTCAATTGGGTTTCATACCAGAGTACGTTTAAGTTAATGTTTGTGCTCAAATGCTAACTTAAACTACAATATCTTTGGCCCAGAAACCTTTTCAATTAGTGGCGTTTAAGTTGCAGTTTAAGCTTAAACTGCAACTTAAACGTTGGACACTCCTGGAGGTGGTATAATTCAAGCACGTTTAAGCTTCAGTTTAAGGTTAAAATGAAGCTTAAACGTGGAAATGGAAGAAGGCAAGTCTGGAGTGTGGAGTTGTCGAACACGTTTAAGCTTCAGTTTAAGGTTAAACTGAAGCTTAAACGTGGAAATGAAGAAAGCAACCCTGGAGGAGAATGGTCGAACACGTTTAAGCTTCAGTTTAAGGTTAAACTGAAGCTTAAACGTGGAAATGAAGAAAGCATCCCTGGAGGAGAATGGTCGAACACGTTTAAGCTCCAGTTTAAGCTTAAACTGGAGCTTAAACGTGAAAATGGCTCCCTGGTGCATTTCTCATTTCTGGCGTTTAACTTCCAGTTTAAGGTTAAACTGGAGGTTAAACGCCACTTTCAGCTTTTCCTCAGCTTTCATGATTTTGGCGTTTAAGCTCTAGTTTAAGCTTAAACTGGAGCTTAAACGCCACTGATAGTTCCCAGCATTATATGGCTTGGTAGTTTGAGTTCCAGTTTAAGCTTAAACTGGAACTTAAACTCCACATGTGATATTCAAGCTTCCTTTATTGATTTTGTTGCTTCCTTGCCTAGCCTCTTCTTCCCTGAAATCATCCAAACAACTACATCAAAGTCTTGCAAAATTTCATGAGAAATCTTCCATTCATAGCATTCAAGTAATATAACTAAAAACTCATGGAATTTGCATCAAAATCATACTGTTTGGATGGTTCATTGCTTTGTTATTCATTTAACCATTCTTGGTTACTTTAAGCTCAAGAAAATGCATAAAACAACTAAAACTAACAGAAAAATGCTAGTGAAACTAGCCTAAGATGCCTTGGCATCACAACACCAAACTTAATGCTTGCTTGTCCCTAAGCAAGTCCTGAGTTATTTGAGAGGAAAGTATGAAACAGAAAGCAATTATATTGGCTATATTAGCAAGCATTTGAAGTTCATCATAAGGGTTTTATGCAGAAAGTTGCAGCATCACTTTTTCATTCTTATCAGGTAAGATTATCACTTTTTCATTGCATCCATCAAACACTGCTATGGCCTCTTGTTATTCTTATGTCCTTGGCACTTTTCTCTTCTTTGTTTTTCTTTTCTTTTTCTTAGAGCTCCTTTCCTCCTTGTTTGCTTAGTGTCATGTGTTGCACAAGCCTTTGGCATTTTCTTTTTCTTATCAGTGCACTACACATATCCACTACAGGCATTTTAATTCACATTTCTTCTTGAGACATTGGTGCCCAGCACCTCTTTGTGTGACTAAATGTTTTGTATTTAGGTTGCTCTTGATAATGGACTTTTGGTTGATAATCCCGGGTTAGTTAACCCAAGTTACCAAGTGTTGAAACACTCCTCAGAACCTATTCATCCAAGCATATCCTTAATACATAAACACCACAGGCATTTGTCTCAGAAGTTCAAACCATTGGTGCCTAGCTTATTTTCTCAAAAATTTTTTTTTTGGTTGCCCTTTTTCAGTGGCTTTTTCTTCTTCTTTTTCTTTCTTTTTCATGGCCAAAGACATTTATTCATCAAGATCCATAGACAGTATTCAAACTTCTACACAAAAATGATAATTCTACACTCAATTTCCAGTGATCTGACTAAACAATCAAGCATGCATACCACCACTTAATTCTACTTGATTTGTCACTAATTGAGCCAAGCTACTTTTGTTCAAACTTTTCTTTTATTTTTGGAAACAGAACAAGCATGGCAAGCATTTGTTTAAGAAGGTGAAGTTATATCCAAACATCTAGGCATTCACTTTATTCAAAGCAGTAAACAGACAAACATACTAGAAATTTCACATAAAACTTAAATGACTTAAAATGAAAGAAAGCTCATAAAGACACTTCACAAACTATTATTTGATTATTAAGGAACAAGACCACCTCTCATTTGTTGCTTGGTTCTTCTTGACTCTTGGGGTCCTGTTTCTTCTTGCTTCTTGTCTCTCTTTGACCACTTGTACTTCCTTTGTCTTTTCTTATGAGCTTTGTCCAGAATCCAGCTTTTTTCATTGTTTCTTCCACTCTTTCTTCAAGGATCACTGCCTTTTTCATTTCTCCTTCTTTCCTCCCCTTGAAATACTCATCAAAAGTTGGGAATGCTGGGTCCATCTTGTGTAGATGTTCCCCTATGTAGTTAAGCTTGATTTGAGAACTGATGTTGTAATCAGCTTGAACTGCATATCTTGCATTCTGCAAAGTGGTGGCTTCCTTGATTGCCAAGATATTGTCATCTTGGTGTTGGCCTATGTGGCTGAGGGATTCCTGTAATTGTAAATTCTGTTCCCTTTGCAGATCTAGGAATCTTGATTCAAAGTTCCTTTGCATGTCCATCATTTTTAGGTGAAAGTCCTCTTGCTTCTCTTGAGACCTCATGTATTGTTGAGACATTCCTTCTATGATTTCCTGCATTCTGCTCATATCCATGGGGTCTCTGGGAACTTGTTGCCTTCTTTCTGGATTTCCTTGCTCTTCTTGCTCTTCTTCTCTTTCTTGCTCTGCTTCTTGCTCTGCTTCATTTCTTCTTTTTGTATGTCTTGGAGCAATTGGGCCAAGAGTCATTCTGTGAGCAGTCATGGCCATTCCAGGATGTAGCCAATTAGGTCTTGCATCTTCAAGTGGTACTTGGGCCTCGATGCATAGTCTGATGATGGTGCTAGGGAAGTGGAGCCAGGAGTCAGGGTCACTTTTCTCACTAAACTCTTGTATCTGTTCAGCAATGAGTTTATGAACTTTAATCTCTCCTCCCATCATAATGCAATGTAGCAAGATGGCTCTTTTAGGGATTATTTCTGAAGAGTTTGCAGTGGGTAGGATGGATCTCCTAACTATTGCATACCACCCTTTAGCTTCAAGTGTTAGGTCTCCCCTTCTCAAGATTCTTGGAGCCCCTTTTGTTCCTCTCACCCATTCAGCTCTGATGGCACAAAGGTCTTCAGCAATAGTCTGATAGTCAGGTTCTCCTATCATCCTATCCTCATAACTTGCTTGGCTGAAACGTATGTTTTTCAAGCCAAGAGTTTTCATGATTGCCTTGGGGCTGAAGTCAACTTCCACCCCTCTCACATAGCTTTTGTATGTGGGTTCCTCGGTTGGATCCTCCCTTACTGCATTTGCATAAAACTCCTTCACTAGGTTGATGTTGATTCTAGTGATTGGCTTAGTCAGGAGCTCCCACTTCCTCTTTTTGATCTTCTCCCAAACACTTGGGAACTCCTCCTTTCCAAGGTCAAAGGGAATCTCAGCTAGTATCCTTTTAGGTCTCATCCATTCGGCCTGAATCTCATGGAAAACTGATTTGTATTTCCATGCATCAAATTCCCTTTCCTCCTCCATTGGCTCCTCCATTGGCTGCTTGTCTTTTCTTCTTTTGTGGCTAGATGAGGCTGCCATTGGTTCTTTAGTTTTGGCAAGTGACAAGCTGAGGTTGACCAGGTGAAGTAAGAAAATGTTGTTAGAAGTGTGGTGAGGTTGTTTTCGGCAAGAGGTAGTTATGCTATGATGAAAGAATATGTGCAAGAAGGAGATTTGGTGGTGTGGAACTCGTTCCCCAAGTGGTTCTTTATAGTGCATGCAAGTGAAAAATGGACGGCTAGGGTGATTTGTGAAGGATGGCTTGATGGTAAATATATGAATTAGGGAGAAAGACGAATTGCTTTTCACTTTCTTGGAAGTATTCTGGTTGCATTAAGTTGTACATGTAGCTATCTTTTCATGCAGAATTTCCTTTTCCCATGTGTTAGTTTCAAAGACTTGTGAACTCCCTTTTTGACCAAACCCGTACCTCCCCCTTTGTCTTTTTCATCCATTCTTATCCTTCCTTTTGTACCTGCACAAACAAACAACTTTGATATCATTTTTTTTCGGTCCATGTGAATAATGAATAGTACTTGTACATGTTTTTCCTTCTTTTTGAATTGTAAATCAATGATTGACTTCCTGAGCTTATAGCCGTGACTCTTGTATTTATGCACACTTATTACTGGACACCAAACTTAGTGTTTGGTAATGTCTTCTGATGACATGAAATCCATGTTGGTTGTCCTTAATGAATGTGCATAATTCTAATAAATCATAGTCACTTTGGCTCTTTGATCCTAAACAATTTTACTACCTAAAGTAATTGAAATCAAAGTATTAAAACATGCAAATGGTATACTTGTCATGAATTTCTAAATCCAGAGGAACTTCTTGCTTTTCATTAACTGTGTTCAAAGAGGAACACCAAACTTAATGTTTGGTTGTGCACTTTGAATGAAAGATTGAATACAATTTGAATAAAATTTGGGGTGCCTTCAGGCACACCAAACTTAGAAACCAATTGTATTTTACATGCAATGTTTAGTGCACTCTTTCAACAGTTGTCCTGAGGATTCAAGTTCATGCATAAGAAACCATGCTTTATTAGATGCAAAGCAAAACAATAAAGAGTAAGGATACTAAAACATGGGTTGCCTCCCATGAAGCGCTTCTTTAACGTCACTAGCTTGACGGTTGCCCCTTGTTAGGGTGGATTGTAGTGCTTGATGTCCTCTCCTCTCACTATGAAAACGTCCCCATTTGATTCCTTCATGATTTCCAAATGTTCCATAGAAAGAACTTTCCTGATTGTGAACACTTGAGGGAGCTGGGAAGGAATGGTTTTGAGGCCAGGTGGGATTGGCAGATAATGACTTGATATCACTTTATCTCCCGGAGAGAAACCTTCAGTGGGAATTTTCTTGTTTCTCCACCCTCTTGGCAATTTCTTTACAATTCTTCCCTTTCTCTTGAGGATTTCTTCATTGACCCTTATGCCAGGAGGATCCTTCTGATCTGTTTCTATTGATTCTTGTGGCTTTAACTCTTGCAATTCTTGTTTGCCTTCCAAGGACTGTTTCAGAGTTTCAGCTGCTGGATTGCTTTCCTCCAAACACAGATGGCTACTATCATCCTTAGGCTTTTCAGGTTCTGGTTCAGGCTCAGATGCAGGTTTGAAAACATTGAAAATGAGCTGTTCATCATGTATTCTCAAAATTAGCTCTCCTTGTTCTACATCTATGAGCGCTCTAGCAGTGGCTAGAAATGGCCTTCCCAGAATGATAGGGTGTAGGTAGCTTTCCTCCATGTCCAAAATGACAAAGTCTGTGGGGAAGAAATAATTTCCCACTTTCACCAGCACATTCTCAACTACCCCTTCAGCTTGCTTCTGAGTTTTGTCAGCCAGTTGTATGATTACATTAGTGAATCTCACCTCATTCAGTTGTAGCCTCTTCATAAGAGTCAGAGGCATCACATTTATGCTAGCTCCTAGATCACAGAATCCTCTGTCAATTTTTGTTTCCCCTATGATGCAGGGGATATGAAAACTTCCTGGGTCTGTTTTCTTAGAGACTATGTCCTTCTTGATGAGGGCACTGCATTCTTTGTTCATTATTACAGTTTGTCCTCCCTTCAAAACTCTTTTTTTGCTCAGCAATTCCTTTAAATACTTGATATGTGTAGGCATCTGCTGGAGAATCTCAAGAAAGGGAATATTGATATGGAGAGACTTAAATGTCTCTAAAAACCTTGAATAGGTTTTCCCTTTTTCACCTCCTCCTAACCTCTGAGGAAATGGTGCTTTTGGTTGGTATGTTTCCAGCATGCCTTTTTGCAGTTCCTTGGCTTGCTCAGTTTCACTTTCCTGCTTAGCTTCTTCCACACCTTCCTTCAAGATTTCTGGCTCCTGTTCTGAGGGTCTGATTCCTTCTTCTTCTGAGACTTCCTTCAATATGGTGATGGCCTTGCATTCTTCCCATCTCACTCCCTTTTGTTCCCCTTTAGGATTCTTTTCTGTGTCACTAGGGAACACTGCAGTTGACTTGGGGGCCTGTTGAGATAGCTCTCCTACTTGAGACTCCATCCTCTTGAGTTTTTCACCATGGTTCCTTAAGGTAGATCTCACATCACCCCTAAAGCTTTTCAACTCACTTATGTCCTGACTCATGTTTGCCAGCATTCCTTCTATCCTGTTTAATTGATCTTGAAATTGTTGGTTCGGATTAGGTTGGGTAGGTTGATTATTTTGGCCATGATATGATGGTTGGGAGTAAGTGTTTTGTGTGGCTTGGTATGATCTTTGGTTGGAGTTTTGGTATGTGGACTTGTTATGTTGGTTTTGCTGGTTTCCCCACCCAAAGTTTGGGTGGTTTTTCCAGCCTGGGTTGTAAGTGTTGGAATGTGGATCATATGGTTGCCTTTGTTGATTTCCTACATAATTGGCCTCTTCCCAATCACCTCCTTCAGTGCTTACTTCCTCTTGATCTTGTGTGTGTATTGCAGCCACTTGCTTTGTTTCTAATTTCCTGGTGAGCTCTGCTAGTTGCTTGGCAAACACCTTGTTTTGGGCTAAAATTGTATCAACATGGTTCAGCTCCATGACTCCCTTAGTGTTGTGTCTCTCTGAAGCATAGTAGTACTCATTCTCAGCCACTGTCTCAATCACTTCAATGGCTTCTTCCACAGTCTTTTTCCTGTTCAATGAACCTCCTGATGAATGGTCTACAGCCTTCCTTGATTCATAAGAAAGTCCATCATAGAAAATATGCAATTGCACCCAGTCATGGAACATGTTTGGTGGGCATTTCCTTGTCAAATCCTTGAACCTCTCCCATGCCTCGTAGAGAGTTTCACCATCTTGTTGTCTAAAAGTCAGAACCTCAGATCGAAGCCTATTGACCTTTTGTGGGGGGTAGAAACGTGCCAGAAACTTGCTTTCCACCTCATCCCAGGTTGTTAGGCTCCCCCTTGGGAATGATTCCAGCCACTTAGCTGCCTTGTCCCTAAGTAAAAATGGGAACAAGAGCAGTTTATAGGTATCTTCCTGGACTCCATTGGACTTCACAGTGTCGCAAATTCTCAGGAATTTTGTGAGATGTTGGTTTGGATCTTCATTAGCACTCCCACCAAATGAACAATGATCCTCCACAAGTGATATTAGCTGTGGTTTGAGTTCAAAATTGTTGGCCTGAATGGGTGGTTTCTGAATGCTGCTACCACAATTCCCAGAGGTTGGGTTTATGTATGAACCAAGAACCCTCCTCTCGGGAATGGCATTGTTTCCATCAGCTCTCTCATGGTTGTGAACTTCTCTATCCATGTTGAGATCTAGAGCTTCCTCAAAATTGTCCTCAGATTCTCCTTCAGATTCTTCTTCTCCCAGTACTCTCTTCCCTCTTGCTTCCCTTCTAAGTTTATGAAGGGTCCTCTCTGGTTCGGTATAATGAGGAGTTGATGTCTCTCCTCTCCTACCTGTCATACAAAAACACAGCACAGGCAACAAACAAGTGAAATACTCTTGGTTAATGGAAGAGTATGGTTAGAGCAGTTGAGGAATTAATTCAAATAATTAGTGAGTCAGTGAGTTAGTTGCTTGAATTTAAAGGCATAAAGAAAGAAAGCATGTAACAAAGTGCAGAAATTAAAATTCAACAAGTAACTTGAACTGAATTAACAAAGCAAGAAAAATGCTCAATCTAGTTAACTTCCAATTTGAGAATTGTCAATCGAAAACCAATCCCCGGCAACGGCGCCATAAACTTGATGCTACGATTTTAAGAAATTGCACGATCGGCAAAAATTCCTTCCGGCAAGTGCACCGGTTATCGTCAAGTAAAAACTCACAATAGAGTGAGGTCGAATCCCACAAGGATTGGTTGAGTGAGCAATTCGGATTAGAAGTGTGTTCTAGTTGAGCGGAATCAAGATTTAGATGAGAATTGCGGAATGTAAAATTGCATGAATTAAAGAGCGAGAAGCTAAATTGCTGAAATTAAAAAGGGATCGGGGTGATTGCATGAATTTAATTGCAGAATGTAAAGAGAAGTGATAGATCAGAAATGGGGAATTCATTGGGTTTCAGGAGATATTGAGATCTCCGAATCAAACATTTTTTTTTATCCCTTCCTCAACCAATGCATTCATTGAATTTTGCTTGGCAATCTTATATGATTGGATCCCAATCCCTTGGCTCACCAATTCTCTCTAAAAACAAACAAATTCCCAATCCCTTGGTTTAAATGTTCATAAGAAGAGATGATGCTCGATCACTGATTATACCACACAGTTTCATGAACCACAATTTGGTAGGATTACATGTCACAATATCCATCCAAACCCCAATCCAATTCACTGTGAGAAAGCTTCTCTAGCATGAATCCTCCATTCCTTTCCCAAGGTTCCGAAGGATTCCAATTATGGATAGTTTCTTTCCCAAGACAACTAACCAATGGAATTAGATCGAGAAGCTTTCTAACAAAATTCAAGAGAAAAGATTGAAGAAGAAGATAAAAACTATTATTGATTCATTGAATTACAATAGAGCTCCCTAACCCAATGAAAGGGGGTTTAGTGAGTCATAGCTCTGAATTCAATTACAAAAAATATGAAAACTAGAAAAAGTGATCCCCCAAAATTCCCCCTGAGTGCCAACCAACTTAAATTCTATCCTATTTATACACTTTCTAAATTGAGCTTCTGTTGTGTTTCTTGGGCTTTGAGGCCTTTCCCTGATTTCCTTTTGCTTTGGGTTTATGATCCATAATCCTGATGAGGCTGCTGATCCAATTCTGTAACATTCATTGAGCCAACTTAGTGATAATCAAGTAATGACACATGACTCAACAATTTGAAATTCCAGACTCATCAATTCTTCAAGCCCAATCCCATAAACCATGATATTCAATTGGGTTTCATACCAGAGTACGTTTAAGTTAATGTTTGTGCTCAAATGCTAACTTAAACTGCAATATCTTTGGCCCAGAAACCTTTTCAATTAGTGGCGTTTAAGTTGCAGTTTAAGCTTAAACTGCAACTTAAACGTTGGACACTCCTGGAGGTGGTATAATTCAAGCACGTTTAAGCTTCAGTTTAAGGTTAAACTGAAGCTTAAACGTGGAAATGGAAGAAGGCAAGTCTGGAGTGTGGAGTTGTCGAACACGTTTAAGCTTCAGTTTAAGGTTAAACTGAAGCTTAAACGTGGAAATGAAGAAAGCAACCCTGGAGGAGAATGGTCGAACACGTTTAAGCTTCAGTTTAAGGTTAAACTGAAGCTTAAACGTGGAAATGAAGAAAGCATCCCTGGAGGAGAATGGTCGAACACGTTTAAGCTCCAGTTTAAGCTTAAACTGGAGCTTAAACGTGAAAATGGCTCCCTGGTGCATTTCTCATTTCTGGCGTTTAACTTCCAGTTTAAGGTTAAACTGGAGGTTAAACGCCACTTTCAGCTTTTCCTCAGCTTTCATGATTTTGGCGTTTAAGCTCTAGTTTAAGCTTAAACTGGAGCTTAAACGCCACTGATAGTTCCCAGCATTATATGGCTTGGTAGTTTGAGTTCCAGTTTAAGCTTAAACTGGAACTTAAACTCCACATGTGATATTCAAGCTTCCTTTATTGATTTTGTTGCTTCCTTGCCTAGCCTCTTCTTCCCTGAAATCATCCAAACAACTACATCAAAGTCTTGCAAAATTTCATGAGAAATCTTCCATTCATAGCATTCAAGTAATATAACTAAAAACTCATGGAATTTGCATCAAAATCATACTGTTTGGATGGTTCATTGCTTTGTTATTCATTTAACCATTCTTGGTTACTTTAAGCTCAAGAAAATGCATAAAACAACTAAAACTAACAGAAAAATGCTAGTGAAACTAGCCTAAGATGCCTTGGCATCAGCATAGACACTTAAATACTAATGATCATGTAATAAGACACAAACATAAACATAAAGCATAGTAAACGAAAAACAGGAAAATAAGAACAAGGAGATAAAGGAATGGGTCCACCTTAGTGAGGGTGACGTCTTCCTCTTCTTGAAGAACCAATGGTGCTCTTGAGCTCCTCTATGTCTCTTCCTTGTCTTTGTTGCTCCTCCCTCATAGCTCTTTGATCTTCTCTAATCTCATGGAGGATGATGGAGTGTTCTTGGTGTTCCATCCTTAGTTGTCCCATGTTGGAGCTTAATTCTCCTAGGGAAGTGTTGATTTGCTCCCAATAGTTTTGTGGAGGGAAGTGCATCCCCTGAGGCATCTCAGGAATTTCATGGTGAGGAATTTTCTCATGCTCTTGTTGAGGTCCATGATCTCTTATTTGCTCCATCCTCTTCTTAGTGATGGGCTTGTCCTCTTCAATGAGGATGTCTCCCTCTATGTCAATTCCAGCCGAATTGCAGAGGTGACAAATGAGGTGAGGAAAGGCTAACCTTGCCAAAGTGGAGGACTTGTCAGCCACCTTGTAGAGTTCTTGAGGTATAATCTCATGAACTTCCACTTCCTCCCCAATCATGATACTATGGATCATGATGGCCCGGTCTATAGTAACTTCAGACCGGTTGCTAGTAGGAATGATTGAGCGTTGAATAAACTCCAACCATCCTCTAGCTACAGGCTTAAGATCCAGTCTTCTCAATTGAACCGGCTTGCCTCTTGAGTCAACTTTCCATTGAGCTCCTTCCACACATATGTCCATGAGGACTTGGTCCAACCTTTGATCAAAGTTGACCCTTCTAGTGTAGGAGCGTGCATTTTCTTCCATCATTGGCAAGTTGAACGCCAGCCTTACATTTTCTAGACTGAAATCTAAGTGTTTCCCCCGAACCATGGTAAGCCAATGCTTTGGATTTGGGTTCACACTTTGATCATGGTTCCTAGTGATCCATGCGTTTGCATAGAACTCTTGAACCATTAAGATTCTGACTTGTTAAATGGGGTTGGTGAGAACTTCCCAACCTCTTCTTCGGATCTCATGTCGGATCTCCGGATACTCATTCTTTTTGAGCTTGAAAGAAACCTCAGGGATCACTTTCTTCTTGGCCACAACTTCATAGAAGTAGTCTTGATGGACCTTTGAGATGAATCTCTCCATCTTCCATGACTTAGAGGTGGAAGCAACTGCCTTCCCTTTCCTCTTTCTTGAGGTTTCTCTGGCCTTAGGTGCCATTAATGGTTATGGAAAAACAAAAATCAATGCTTTTACCATACCAAAATTAAAATGTTTGCTCGTCCCCGAGAAAAAGAAGAAAGAAAGAAGGAGAAGAAGAAGAAAAATGGAGGAGAGGGAGAGAGGTGTGTATTCGGCCAAGGGGAAGAAGAAAGGGTTGTGTTGTGTGAAAATGAAGAAGGAAAGAGGGGTTTATATAGGAGTGGGGGGAGGTTTAGGGTTTGGCCATTAGGGTTGGGTTTAGGAGGGAAAAGAGTTTGAATTTTGGAGGTAGGTGGGGTTTTTGCGGAAGAGAGTTATGAAAAGGTGTGAAGAGGAGAGAAGAAAATGTGGGGATCCTGTGGGGTCAAGGACTTAACATCCCTGCTCCAATTAGGCGTGTAAAACGCCCTTAGCATGCATGTCTGGCGTTAAACGGCAGCTTGCTGCTTGTTTTTGGCATTAAACGCCCAAATGTAGCCTGTTTCTGGCGTTTAACGCCACTTCCATGCTCTGTTCTGGCGTTAAACGCCAGTCTGGTGCTTGTTTCTGGCGTTTAACGCCAGCTTAATGCTTCTTTCTGGTGTTAAACGCCAGTTTGATGCTTCTTACTGGCGTTTAAACGCCAGTAAGTTCTTCCTCCAGGGTGAGCTATTTTTAAAGATGTTTTTCATTCTGTTTTTTGATTTTTTAGTAGTTTTTGTGACTCCACATGATCATCAACCTAATAAAACACGAAATAACAATAAAATAAAATAGATATAATTAAATAACATTGGGTTGCCTCTCAACAAGCGCTTCTTTAATGTCAATAGCTTGACAGTGAGCTCTCATGGAGCCTCACAGATGTTCAGAGCATTATTGGAACCTCCCAACACCAAACTTAGAGTTTGAATATGGGGGTTCAACACCAAACTTAGAGTTTGGTTGTGGCCTCCCAACACTAAACTTAGAGTTTGACTGTGGGGGCTTCGGTTGACTCTGTAGTGAGAGAAGCTTTTCATGCTTACTCTTCATGGTTACATAAGGAGATCCTTGAGTTTTAAATACAAGGTTGTCCTCATTCAGTTGAAGGACCAATTATCCTTTGTCCACATCAATCACAGCTATTACTGTGGCTAGGAAGGGTCTTCCAAGGATGATGGATTCATCCTTATCCTTCCCAGTGTCTAGGATTATGAAATCAGCAGGGATGTAAAGGCCTTCAACCTTTACTAACACGTCCTCTACTTGTCCATAAGCCTGTTTTCTTGAGTTGTCTGCCATCTCTAAAGAGATTTTGGCAGCTTGCACCTCAAAGATCCCAAGTTTCTCCATTACAGAGAGTGGCATTAAGTTTATTCCTGACCCTAGGTCACACAGAGCCTTCTCAAAGGTCATGGTGCCTATGTTACAGGGAATTAGGAATTTACTAGGATCCTGTTTCTTTTGAGGTAAAGTTTGCTGAAGCAAGGCATTTAGTTCCTTGATGAGCAATGGAGGTTCATCCTCCCAAGTCTCATTACCAAATAATTTGGCATTCAGCTTCATGATTGTTCCTAAATATTGAGCAACTTGCTCTTCAGCAATGTCTTCATCTTCTTCAGGAGATGAATAGCCATCAGAGCTCATGAATGGTAAAAGGAGGTTCAATGGAATCTCTATGGTCTCTAGATGAGCCTCAGATTCCTCTGGTTCCTCAAAGGGAAACTCTTTATTGGTCACTGAACGTTCCAGGAGGTCTTCCTCACTAGGATTCACGTCCTCCTCCTCCCTTGTAGGTTCGGCCATGATGGTCAAATCAACGGCTTTGCACTCTCTCTTTGGATTGTCTTCTGTATTGCTTGGGAGAGTACTAGGAGGAGTTTCAGTGACTCTTTTACTCAGCTGACCCACTTGTGCCTCCAAATTTCTAATGGAGGACCTTGTTTCATTCATGAAACTTAAAGTGGCCTTAGATAGATCAGAGACTATATTTGCTAAGCTAGATGGATTCTGCTCAGAATTTTCTGTCTGTTGCTGAGTGGATGATGGAAAAGGCTTGCTGTTGCTAAACCTGTTTCTTCCACCATTATTAAAGCCTTGTTGAGGCTTTTGTTGATCCTTCCATGAGAAATTTGGATGATTTCTCCATGAGGGATTATAGGTATTCCCATAGGGTTCCCCCATGTAATTCACCTCTGCTATTGCAGGGTTCTCAGGATCATAAGCTTCTTCTTCAGAAGATGCCTCTTGAGTACTGTTGGATGCAGCTTGCAATCCATTCAGACTCTGAGAAATCATATTGACTTGCTGAGTCAATATTTTATTCTGAGCCAATATGGCATTCAGAGTATCAATTTCAAGAACTCCCTTCCTCTGAGGCGTCCCATTACTCACAGGATTCCTTTCAGAAGTGTACATGAACTGGTTATTTACAACCATGTCAATGAGTTCCTGAGCTTCTGCAGGCATTTTCTTTAGGTGAATGGATCCACCTGCAGAATGGTCCAATGACATCTTAGATAATTCAAATAGACCATCATAGAATATATCCAGATGGTCCATTCTGAAAGCATGTCAGAGGGACACTTTTTGGTCAGTTGCTTATATCTCTCCCAAGCTTCATAGAGGGATTCACCTTCCTTCTGTTTGAAGGTTTGAACATCCACTCTAAGCTTGCTAAGCTTTTGAGGAGGAAAGAACTTGGCTAAGAAAGCCGTGACCACCTTATCCCAAGAGTTCAGGCTATCTTTAGTTTGAGAGTCCAACCATATTCTAGCTCTGTCTCTTACAGCAAAAAGGAAAAGCATAAGCCTGTAGACCTCGGAGTCAACCCGTTTGGTCTTAACAGTATCACAGATCTGCAAGAATTCAGTTAAGAACTGAAAAGGATCTTCTGATGGAAGTCCATGAAACTTGCAGTTCTGTTGCATCAGAGAAACTAATTGAGGATTTAGCTCAAAATTGTTTGCTCCAATGGCAGGGATTGAGATGCTTCTTCCATGTAAATTGGAATTTGGTGCAGTAAAGTCACCAAGCATCTTCCTTGCATTGTTATTATTTTCGGCCATGTCTCCTTCTTTTTCGAAAATTTCTGTCAGATTATCTCCAGAGAATTGTGCTTTAGCTTCCCTTAGCTTCCTCTTCAGAGTCCTTTCAGGTTCCGGATCAGCTTCAACAAGAATATTCTTGTCCTTGTTCCTGCTCATATGAAAAAAAAGAAAACAGAAAAGAAGAGGAATCCTCTATGTCACAGTATAGAGATTCCTTTATGTGAGTAGAAGAAGAAAAGAAATTCGAACACAAAAAGAGGGAGAGGGTTTGAATTTGTAAGAAGAAGAGAAGTGTTAGTAGATAAATAAATAATTAGAAGGAGGTGAGAGAGAAGAATTTTTCGAAAATTAAATAAAATAAAAGAAATTTTTTTGTTTTTAATTAAAAAAATAAAGTTAGAATTCAAAAATTTAAAAAGAAAAATAAAATTAAATTAAAATTTAAAACAAATAGTTAATTGAAAAGAAATTTTGAAAAAGAAGGGAGGGATTTTCGAAAACAAGAGAGAGAAAAGTAGTTAGGTGGTTTTGAAAAAGATATGATTGAAATAGTAAAATTTTAAAATAAAACAAAAAGTTAAGTAGTTAAAAAAAGATTTGAAAATCAAATTTTGAAAAGATAAGAGGTTAGAAAAGATTTTGAAATTGATTTTGAAAAAGATGTGATTGACATTTATTTTGAAAAAGATTTGAAAAAGAAATTTAAAAAGATTTGATTTTTGAAATTAAAGTTGATTACTTGACTAACAAGAAACTAAAAAGATATGATTCTAGAGTTTAAAGATTGAACCTTTATTACTAGGCAAGTAACAAACTTAAAAATTTTGAATCAATCACATTAATTGTTAGCATTAATTTCGAAAATATGAAATAGAAATAAGAAAAAGATTTTGAAAATAAATTTTGAAAATTTCAAAGTTATGAAAGAAAAAATGAAAAAGATTTTATTTTTGAAAAATATTTGAAAAAGATAGAATTTTTAAATTGAAAATTTGATTTGACTCATAAGAAACAATTAAATTTAAAAATTTTGAAAAAGTCAAGTCAAATTTTCAAAAATTTATGAGAAAATAAGGGAAAGATATTTTTTATTTTTGAATTTTTAATGAAGAAAGAGAAAAACAACCAAAAGACTCAAAACATGAAAATTATGAATCAAAACACACGATGCATGCAAGAACACTTTGAATGTCAAGATGAACACCAAGAACACTTTGAATGTCAAGATGAACACCAAGAACTTATTTTTGAAAATTTTAAGAAAAGACACACATGCAAGACACCAAACTTAGAAATTTTCAATGCTTAGACACTAACAAATTGAAAATGCATATGAAAAACAAGAAAAGACACCAAACAAGAAAAAATTAAAGATCAAACAAAGAAATTCATCAAGAACAACTTGAAGATCATGAAGAACAAATGCATGAATTTTCGAAACTTTTAAGAAAAATTAAAAATATGCAATTGACACCAAATTTAAAAATTGACACAAGACTCAAACAAGAAACATCGAATTTTTTGGTTTTTATGATTTTATTAAATTTTTTTTGTAATTTTTCGAAAATTAATTGGAAATAGAAAAATAAGGATTTCAAAATTTCTAATAGGAATTCCAGGAATCTTGTAATGTTAGTCTAAAAATCCAGTCCAGGAATTAGACATGGCTCACTAGCCAGCCAAGCTTTCAGTGAAAGCTCCGGTCCAAAACACTAGACATGGCCAATGGCCAGCCAAGCTTCAGCATACATAGTTCAAGCATGTGAAAAAGAACCCTCAGTCCAAAAGAATTTAGACATGACTTTACAGCCAGCCAGGATTCAACATTTCCCATGAAATTCTAGAATTCCTTCTTAAAAATTCTGAAGAACATAAATTAATTAAAATATATTTTTTTAAATTTTTCGAAAATAAAAAGAACAAAAACAAAAGGCTTAAAATTAAAATAAAATTACCTAATCTGAGCACAAGATGAACCGTCAGTTATCCAAACTCGAACAGTCCCCGGCAACGGCGCTAAAAACTTGGTGCACGAAATTGTGATCTCAATGGCGCCAACATCTTGGTACGCAAAATCATCATCTTAGTTCTTTGTCACAACTTCGCACAACTAACCAGCAAGTGTACTGGGTCGTCCAAGTAATAAACCTTACGTGAGTAAGGGTTGATCCCACGGAGATTGTCGACTTGAAGCAAGCTATGGTCACCTTGTAAATCTCAGTCAGGCGGATTCAAATGGTTATAGAGTTTTAATAATTAAAATATAAAATAAATATAGAGGTACTTATGTAATTCATTGGTGAGAATTTCAGATAAGCGTATGGAGATGCTTTTGTTCCTTCTGAACCTCTGCTTTCCTACTGTCTTTATCCAATCCTTCATACTCCCTTCCATGGCAAGCTGTATGTAGGGCATCACCGTTGTCAATGGCTACTTCCCGTCCTCTCAGTGAAAATGGTCCAAGATGCGCTGTCACCGCACGGCTAATCATCTGTCAGTTCTCGATTATACTGGAATAGGATTCAGTAATCCTTTTGCGTCTGTCACTACGCCCAGCACTCGCAAGTTTGAAGCTCGTCACAGCCTCCCTTCCCGGATCCTACTCGGATTATACAGACAAGGTTTACACTTTCCGAATCTCAAGAATGGCCGCCAATAGTTCTAGCCTATACCACGAAGACTCTGATCTCACGATCAGAAGGCTAAGAGATACACATTCAAGCTTGTTTGCATGTAGAACGGAAGTGTTTGTCAGGCACGCGTTCATAAGTGATAATGATGATGAGCGTCACATAATTATCATATTCATTATGTTCTTGTGTGCGAATGAATATCTTAGAGAAGAAATAGGCTTGAACTGAATAGAAAAACAATAGTACTTTGCATTACTTCATGAGGAACAACAGAGCTCCACACCTTAATCTATGGTGTGTAGAAACTCTACCGTTGAAAATACATAAGTGATGATGGTCCAGGCATGGCCGAATGGCCAGCCTCCATAAAGGTCTAAGATAGCATAAAACTAATCAAAGATCCGATCAAGATACAATAGTAAAAAGTCCTATTTATACTAAACTAGTTACTAGGGTTTACAGAAATGAGTAAATGATGCAGAAATCCACTTCCGGGACCCACTTGGTATGTGCTTGGGCTGAGCATTGAAGCTTTCACGTGTAGAGGTCTTTCTTGGAGTTAAACGCCAGTTTGTAACCTGTTTCTGGCGTTTAACTCTGCTTTGCAACCTGTTTCTGGCGTTTAACTCCAGAATAGGACAGAGAGCTGGCGTTGAACACCAGTTTGCATCATCTAAACTCGAGCAAAGTATGGACTATTATATATTGCTGGAAAGCCCTGGATGTCTACTTTCCAAAGCAATTGAGAGCGCGCCATTTAGACTCTTGTAGCTCCAAAAAATCCATTTTGAGTGCAGGGAGGTCAGAATCCAACAGCATCTGCAGTCCTTCTTCAACCTCTAAATCTGATTTTTGCTCAAGTTCCTCAATTTCAGCCAGAAATTACCTGAAACCACAGAAAAATACACAAACTCATAGTAAAGTCCAGAAATGTGAATTTTATTTAAAAACTAATAAAAATATATTAAAAACTAATCAAATCATACTAAAAACTATGTAAAAATAATGCCAAAAGGCGTATAAATTATCCGCTCATCAGCGATCCTACTCAAAATGTCACAGACAAGGTTGAATCTTCCAGATTAAAGAATGCTACTTCTTTGGGTTCTAGCCTCTATCACAGAGACCCTAATCTCCCTGGAAATCGGCTGAATTGGTGTCTCGAGAAGTCCCCAACAAAGTTGTGGATTAGCCATCTAAGAGATGTATAATCAAGCTAGAAGTTCGTGCTTTCCAGTCACGTATTCAAACGAACCCAAGTAGACACGGGTGGTTGTCAGGCACGCGGTCCTAGTATGATAAAAAGAGCTGATTGTCAATGGTAATCCTATTCACCATGTTGAAGAACGAGTATACATCTTAGAATATGTCGAAGAGAAACAGTAATACTTTTATTAATTCATAGGACTCAGCAAGGCTCCTCCCCTCAACCTAGGAGGTTTAGAAACTCATACTAAAAGAAAATACAATGGTAAAACTCAAATATGGTGTGTTTGATGGTAAAAGGTGTGTACGAATAACATGAATCTAATCCCTTAAATACTAAACAAATGACTAGTAAGGGTAAAATAGTCTTTTTAGTGCTAAAATCCACTTCTGGAGCCCACTTGGTGAGTGTTTGGGCTGCGCTTTGATGAGATCCACGTGCTATGAGACCTCTAGGACATTGAACACTGGCTAGGGGCTCATCTTTGGGCGTTTGGATGCTGGTCTCTTCTCCTTTGGCGCTGGACGCCTGAAAGGGGGCAGGAGGCTGGCGTTGAATGCCAGTTTTGGGCCTTTAAATCTGAAGTAAAGTATGTACTATTAAACATTGCTAGAAAGCTCTAAAAGTCAGCTTTCCATATCCGTTGAGAACACTCCATTTGAACGTATGTAGCTCCAGAAAAGCTCTTCCAAATGTAAGGAGGTCAGATCTGGACAGTATCTGCAGTGTTTTCTCTGTCTCTGAATCAGACTTTTGCTCTAGCTCTTCAATTTCAGCCAGAAATTATCTGAAATTGTACAAAAACACACAAACTCAAAGTAAAATCTAAAAATTTGAATTTAACATTAAAACCTATAAAAACTTAATAAAAACAAAACAAAATATACTAAAAACTATATGAAAATGATGCCAAAAAGCGTATAAAATATCCGCTCATCACAACACCAAACTTAAATTGTTGCTTGTCCCCAAGAAACTAAAAACACGGTAGGATTAAAAGAAAATTAAGATACAATAAATTTCTAAGTTTCCAATGAAGCTCAATTACAATTAAATGAGCGGGACTTATTAGCTTTTTGCTTCTGAATAGTTTTGGCATCTCACTATCCATTGAAACTTAGAATGGTTGGCATCTTTAGGAACTCAGAATCCAAATAATATTATTGACTCTCCTAGTTCAGTTCTTTTTTATTCTTGAACACAACTTTTTAGAGTCTTGGCCGTGACCCTAAGCACTTTGTTTTCCAGTATTACCACCTGATACATAAATGCCACAGACACTTTAACTGGGTGAACCTTTTCAGATTGTGATTTAGCTTTGCTAGAATCCCCAGATAAATGTGTCCAGAGTTCTTAAGCACACTCTTTTTACTTTGGATCACGACTTTAACCACTCAGTCTTAAGCTTTTCACTTGACACATTCACGCCACAAGCACATGGTTAGGGACAGCTTGGTTGAGCCACTTAGGCCAGGATTTTATTCCTTTTGGCCCTCCTATCCACTGATGCTCAAAGCCTTGGATCCTTTTACCCTTGCCTTTTGGTTTAAAGGGTTATTGGCTTTTTCAATCTGCCCTCCTTTTCCTGCATTTTTGGGCAGTAATGGATTTTCTCTTTTATTTATTTTTTTGCCATTTTTTTCTTTCTTTTTTTCGCATGCATAATAATTTTTTTTTCTTTTGCAACATGCTTTTTCTTTTTTTTTTTGCTGATTTTTCTTGCTTCAAGAATCAATTTTATTAATTTTTCAGATTACCAATAATACTTCACTTTCATCATCATTCTTTCAATAGCCAACATTCTAAAATTTCAACTTCAAATATGCACTATTTATTCATACATTCAGAAAATTAAAGCAATGCCACCATATCAACATAATTGAACTATTCTTATTTTAAACTTGAAATTCATGTATCTCTCAATTCTTTTCAAATAAAAAATTTTCTTTTAAGCAAGGTGAGAGATAGATGGAACATTTTATAACCTTAAGACATAAATGCAAATGATCATGCAACAAAAACCAGAGAACAGATGATGCAACATAACAGAAAATAGAAAAAATACACAAGAAAAGGAGATAAAGAGAACGAATCCACCTTTAATGGTGGCGGCTAGTACTCCTCCTTGAGTATCCAAAGTGGTGCTTGATCTCTTCAATGTTACTCCTTTGTCTCTGTTGTTCTTCCCTCATGACTCTTTGCAGGAGTGGTAGAAGTCAAAAAGCAAAGCTTTTGCAATACCAAACTTAAGAGTTTTGCTCGTCCTCGAGCAAATATGATAGGTGGGGAGTCTGTAGGATCCACTGGTCCTGAGAAGCTAGGGAATTCAGATTCCATGCCATCTGCATTGGCGTTTGAATGCCCAGGGTCTACTCCCTGGCTGGCGTTCAATGCCAGCAACACTTCATCCAGAGTGTACTGCTTAACATGGAGGAATAAATCCTTACTCCTTATTGGGAGCTTCCTTCTTGTGCTCTCTTGGATTAGCATAAGACGTTCAAGAGACAAGATCTTGTTCACTGCATGAGGCAGGGTTGGGCTTGCAGCAATATGCTGGTGTGCCTTAGTACCATTTCCCTCTTCCATGGTGAATACCATGATGAGATAAGTGAACATTACCATTTTCCATGGTGAAAAACCTTCAGTAGGGATGTTTTTATTTTTCCAGCCCCTAGGTATCTTCCTTTTGGGGCCTTCCTCCTTTGTGGATAGTGTACATCCAACACCAAACTTACGTTTGATCTTAGGAGGGATTGAATTGGTTTTGTCAAAGGGATGAGGCTTTGATGCTAAATCCTTTATGCAAGTGCCTCCCTTATCAAGGGGTAATGGAGGGTGAAGAACCTTGAACACCATCCAGTCTTTATGAAAGATAATCATTGTTTCTTGTGCCTCTTGGATTCCCAGTTTCTCCATTATAGAGAGTGGCATGAGGTTTATACTTGACTCTAGGTCACACAGAGCCTTCTCAAAGGTCATGGTGCCTATGGTGCAAGGAATCAGGAAGCGTCTAGGATCTGGAAGCTTCTGAGGTAGCTTTTGCTGAACCAAAGCATTGAGTTTTTTGGAAAGCAGTGGAGGTTCTTCCTCGAAAGGCTTTGTACCAAATATCTTGGCATTCAGCTTCATGAAAGCTCCTAGGTACCGAACAACTTGCTCTTCCCTAGTGTCTTCATCCTCATCAGAGGATGAGTGTTCATCAGAACTCATGCATTGCAGAAGTGCATGCAAAGGAACCTCTACGGTCTCTATGTGAGCCTTGGCTTCCTTTAGTTCTTGGATAGGGATGTCTTAAGTGGGTATTGAGCATTCAGAGGGTGTGCTTTTACTGGAATTCAACGCCAGCTCTGTTAGCTCTTTGGGCATTGAACGCCCATGCTATGCACCTTTACTAGCGTTAAACGCCAGTTTCTCTATCCTTTTGGGCGTTGAACGCCCAGCAAGGGTATCCTTGCTGGCGTTCAACACCAGCTTCCCTAGCTGTGTGGGCGTTGAACGCCCAGTGAGGGGTTTCTCACTGGCGTTCAGCGCCAGATGTAACACCCTTATTACCCTAAGCCTTACCTCTAGCCATAAAGCAAAGGTTAATCAAAGGTTACGACAATTCTAAGACTTATACATATTTATATAGAAAGAAATAATATATTCTAGAAGCCCGATGAAGGATTATGCTCAAAAATAGAATTACATAAAGCGCAAAACGCTCACACGAAACTAACGCATAAGATACAGGGTATAGATGCAAGAGAATAGAACATATATAGACATAAGAGTATGATAATCATAGGGAACTAGCCGCAGCTTGTGAAGTTTAAGCTGACTAGTTACAAACAGAAAAATACAAAGTTTTTGGAATTTAAACAACTTATACAACTTTTCTCTCAAGTAAACCTCTAAGGCCATAAAGTCTAAAACAAAAGGGTGAGAGAAAGTACTATAACAAAATAAAACAGAAATAAGCCAGGAAGAAACCATACTCCGCTCTGCCACCATGTCCGTAATTTCACCGAGGTGAACTACGACCTGTATCTGAAAAACAACAACAAAGTATGGAATGAGAACCGGAGGTTCTCAGTATGGTAGCAACGCCTAATATGTAAGATGTAAGGCTCCGGGACGCCGAAGGCAATCCTAGAACTTCACATCGCATACGGATATTCAAGCTTAGAGTAAAATAAATAAATAAACTTAAACCATAAACCGGGTTATCTAAACTTAGGAGAATTCTAACTAATACTAATCACACCACTGTATCCCACAGCCTTCACCAACCTAACCTCCGTGCGATCCTATTGCCACTGCCTACCTAACCTCCCCAGCACCAGACAATCACAATTAATGCAAACAAGTAATGCACAGGTAATAATCATATATCACAATTAATTCAAGAAGCAAGTAGGCATATTATACAATTAGGCAAACTCAAGTAATCAAAGCAAACAAGCACATAAAAGATGCATATGATGAACGCCTATCCTATTGGCTCGTGATATCACTTGTCGGTCCATAAATGCCAACCCGACATATCCTCTCGGATGTAGCCTTTTCTGCCACGCCAGGGATATAGTGCCCTACACACTTATGCAGCAGCGAATCTGCTACGCCAGAGATATAGTGCTCTGCACACTCATGTAGTAGGGAGTCTACTATGCCAGGGATATAGGCCCTGCACACTTCCTATAGCAGAGAAGAAAATAACCACAACAAATCATGCAGCAGAAAAATCTGCTACGCCAAAGATATAGGCCCTGCACACTCTCAACAACATCTGCTCATGCAGCAGAGAAATTTGCTACGCCAGGGATATAGGCCCTGCACACTCTCAACAACATCTCCTCATGCAACAGAGAAATCTGCTACGCCAGGGATATATGCCCTGCACACTCTCAACAACATCTGCTCATGCAGTAGAGAAATCTGCTACGCCAGGGATATAGGCCCTACACACTCTCATATAATCCAACAAGTCCATCGACCTCAAATCATCACTAGTCATCACCATTTCTCATCTCAAATCATTTTCAATTATTAATTCTCAACATTCCAAGGATATAGTTCCTGGCACACTTCCTTTCAATATCCATCAAGCTCATAATAACCATCATCAATTCTTAATTCCATTCCGAACTCATTAGTTCATCAGTTTCTCAACTCATTGTCAATAATCACCACTTTCACTACTCTTCCTTCCCTCTCAACCAAACTCATCCTCAGTATACCAAAAACCTAAACCTCCGTTCTCTAACTTTTCAAAGTCAAACCCAAATTAAATTTCCTAGGAACTTTCCCATGTTTCAAAGCCAAAAAAAAGCCCAAGAGTCTCAATTAGGTGTCATAGAAGTATACAACATTGTTGGGAAAGTAAAATAGTGTAAAAACAAAGTTTAAGTTATAAAACAGGGCGTGTGCATGTGTGCGCACGCCCAGGGAGATTTTTAAGACGTGTGCGTACGCATAGGGGTGTGCGTATGCACAAGTGCAATTTTTCACAATTCTGTTCACTTGCACAAGCTGTGCTAGTGCCCCCAACAGACTGCCTTTCCCAACCTGTGTGTGCGCACAGGTTGTAAATCTTCATTGGTTGTGTACGCGCACAAGCTGTACTAGCGCTCTAAACAGGAAGCCTTCCCCTGCATGTGCGTACGCACAGGGCTGTGCTTGTGCACATGTTTAAATTTTCGTAGGGTTGTGCGTGCGCACAAGGCTATGCGTGCGCACATACCAGAAATCACAAAATTCTGTAACTTAGCAGAAATTCAGAATTTGACACTAAATTTTGAACGATCATAACTTCCTCTAGAAAAATCAAAATTTTACAAACTTTAGATCAATTTGAAGATTTTTCAATGGAATTTTATTCTAAATAAATTTCAACACATTTTGAAAACCGAGGCTCAAGTTATGATCCGTCAAAGTTCACCAAAAATCTATTTTTACCAAAAACCTCAAAATCTTACTTTTACCAAAACTCTCATTTCAAAACCAAACAACTACAAATCCTCATCCATTTCAATAATCATCACCAAACAACATCTAACATTACCCAAATTCATCAAAATCTCTATTTCTCTAATTATCCTCATAAAACTCACATCCTTCACCAATTATCATCAACATCAATATCCATACTCCTCATCAATTAGTCTCATTATTATCAATCATGATCAACATTCATATTACCCCAATTAATATACACACTCATCAATATCAACCTTCATAATCATTGAAATACTAACAGTCATCATCAAATCATATAATTGTTATCATTATCATTCCAATTCCTTCCACACAACACCACTACAACATCAATCAATCCACATCAACAACACCAATCATCAATTTTCTCATCAACATTATAATCAAACTCAAACATACATAACTCATAAAATCTTCATCACAATTCACATGCCACATACATAATTCAATCCACCATTTATTTAATTCAATCCTATCTTAAGGTCAACTAGCCTAAGTGTCCAGAAACATTACATATTACATAAAGGAAACCAAAACTATACCTTGGTGATTCCCAAATGCACCAAACACCAAACGAAGCCACCAAGCTTGATCCAAAGCCTCAACCAACTCCAAGAAACACCCAAAACTCAATCTAACATCATATATATATCAAAATCAAAACCTAAGATACACAAAGCAACTAAACACAAGGGTTTAGTGAAACCTTACCTTACCCAATGAGATTAGGGGTAAAATCCAATAATTACCCGCTACAAGAGATCACCTAAACAAACAAAACCACAAAATCCACTCAAAAACCAAACCTTCAAAAATGCAGAAGTTAGGACAGGAAACAGGGGAGTGAATTTTGAGATCTTAACAGGTTTTCTTAGATAGAAAAGGAATATCTCGTCGAGAGCTTCGCGTGGCTGCAAACAACTCATCAATTGGAGTTCCGTAGCTCAAGTTATGATCAAAACAAGGTTTGGGTGAATAGTGAAAACCCCAAACCCCTTCTCTTCTCTCTTCTCACCGTCCCTCTCTCTTTCCTTTCTGAAAAATGAGGCTAAATGCCTCTTAGTTACGGCATTTATATGTTGGACTTGGGCCCACTTGGGCTCGGTCCAACCCGCTAAGTATTTTTGGTCCGTTTGGCTCACTTTGGGCCAAAACCTTTAAAATTAGCGCTTGGTTTTCGATTCTAAATTATTTTTGTCCTTTCAAAACAATAAATCAATTTTCAAAATCTTATTTTTCTCAAAACACAGTACCGGACAGACTTGAACCGGTTCGACCAGTTCAGTTGCCGGTTCGCAGTTTTTCTCGATTTTTCGCAGAAAATACATTTTCTGACTCAGAAAAATTCATTGAAACCAAATTTCACCGTTATATTTTCAAATTAAAACTCATATATTTTGAATCTATTCCAGGTAATAAAATTATTTTATTAAAATGATTTTTTGTGAAAAACTTCGGTTTTTACACTAGAGTTCCTGTTTGTTTGGGCGTTGAACGCCTAGCCAGTGCTCCCTGGCTAGCGTTCAATGCCAGCTCTGCTGACAGGATGGGCGTTGAATGCCCAGTGAGGGCTTCCTCACTGGCATTCAATGGCAGACCTTCTGACAGGTTAGGCATTGAACGTCCAGTGAGATCTTCCTCACTGGCGTTCAATGCCTTCCTAGTCTCTCCATATTCAGCCTCTGCCTCTGCCTCAGTAGAAGGTATTAGATTTAAAATTAAGCCAAGATCATACAGGGCTTTGTTAAAAATGATCTTTTCAGTGGTCCATAGGATCTGAAAGCTCCCTGGATCTGGCATCCTCCTTGGCAGCTCATTCTGAATTAGGATACTGTACTCCTCAGTAAGTACCTCTATTTCATCTCCCCTTAGGTCCTTCTTTTCAAAAGGAATGTCTTTTAGAAAGGCCGTATAGGGGGTCCTTTTTTCTAATACCTTTGCAACAGAGATATTGACTTGCAGCTCTTTAAGGGCTGCTGGGAAATGAGCCAACTGGTCATCTGCCAGTTCTTTCTGCACGCCTAGGAAAGATGGCTCTTGAGACTCTTTTACCTCTACAAGGGTGTGCTCTGTGGGAGTCATAGACTCCCCTTGCACGCCTAGAGAAGAATCAACTTGAGGTTCCTTCTCCTCTGTAGGTGCGTGCAACAATGTGCTTCCAGTCTCTTCTTGAGTCCCTTCTTCATTTAGTTCCCCAACAGTGTGTACCATTTGAGGCTCAACCTCTTTGGTACTAATAAGGGCTAGACACTTTTCTCTTGGATTCACTTCTATGCCTCTGAGAAGAGTGTTAGGGTGTCTCTGCAGTTTATGAGGAAGCTTCCTCTGAATGAATGCATTGCACTCCTTAGTAAGAGCTACTGTCTCTGTCTCTCTCCAATCCTTCTTATGATTCAAAATGTCCTTCATGAACTTAGCATAAGAAGGTATCTGTTCAAAAGCCTCTGCAAAAGGGATCTTGATCTCTAATGTTCTGAGATAATTTACAAAGCTGGCAAACTGTTTATTTTTTTTCTCTTGACAGAGTCTCTGAGGAAATGGCATCTTAGCCTTATACTCATCAATCTTGGTTGATGAAGGATGATTGTCGTGTGTGTTGGAAGGGGGATTACAAGCTTGCTTAGGAGGGTTGTTATCAGTACGTGACTGGCCTCCCTTGCATGGGCGTTCAACACCCATATTGCTGCCCCTTTCTTAGTATTCAATGCCAGGAATACTATCCCCTTTTGGGCGTTCAACGCCCTTGTTGGTGTCATCAATTGGGCATTTAACGCTAGGGATGGATACCCCTTCTTGGCGTTGAATGCCAATAACATTCCTCTTTGGGCATTCAATGCCTTCAAAGACGTCCTGGACCTCTATCTGGTGTTCCTCTGTTGGCTTTATTTCCTTTGATCTCTTGTTGTACTGAGGTTGGGTGTTTAAAATTTTTTCTACTCCTTAGTTGAATGGCCTAGCATTCATCTATTATCTGCTTAGATAACTGCTGCCTTGTTTGACTCAGCTGTGCTTCTACATTCCTTTTCAAGACTGAGTTCCTCTCAAAGCCTCTTGCAATTCCAGTAGTTGCTGGGCAAGGGTGTGTAGTTACTGAGTCAATGGGCCATCCTATTCTGAAGGGTTAGGTTCAGTAGACACTGCCTTAACCTCTCCTTTTATAGAAGTCTCAGCAGATGAGTACAGATGTTGATTAATGTTAACTGTCTCAATAAGCTCTTGAGCTTCTTCAATGGTCTTTCTCATGTGTATGGAACCACCAGCAGAGTGGTCCAAAGACATTCTAGCCATGTCTGAAAGTCCATAATAGAAGATGTCTAACTGTACCCATTCTGAAAATATTTTTCAGTGGGACATTTTTTTAGCATCCTTCTATACCTCTCCCAGGCATCCTAAAGAGATTCATTATCTCCTTGTTTGAAGCCTTGGGTGTCCAGTCTCAGCTGGGTCATCTTTTTCGGAGGGAAATATTAATTTAAAAACCTGTCTACTAACTGTTTCCAAGTTTTCAAGCTAACTTTAGGCTAGTTATCCAACCACCTCTTTGCTTGGTCCTTTACAGCAAAAGAAAAAAGTAATAATCTGTAAACATCTTGGTCTACTCCCTCATTGTGTACTGTATTAGCAATCTTCAAGAAATCTGCCAAGAATTCTGTAGGTTCTTCCTGAGGAAGCCCAGAATACTGGTAGTTTTACTGCACTAGAGTAATAAGTTGAGGGTTGAGTTTAAAGCTACTTGCTCTGATGTGAGGTATGCTAATACTTCCTCCATAGAAGTCAGTAGTGGAATTTGTATAAGATCCCAGAGTTCTTCTGAACTCTTCATTCCCATTTGGGTTCATGATGAAGAAAGGTAAAAGAAGAGAAAGGAGAAAGAGGATAGAAGGAATAGAAGTAGAAATAGAAGTAGAAAGGATAAACAAGAATTAAAATATTTTTGTTTTTATTTTATTTATTAATTAATTTTGAAAATTAAAGTTAATTAATTAAAAAAAATTAAAATTAATTACTGAAATTCGAAAAAGAAGAGAGAGAAAGAGAAGAAGAATTTTTTACAATAGAAGAGAAAGGAATTAGTTAGGAAGTTTTGAAAAAGAAGAGAGAAGATAAGTAACTAATTGAGAAAAGATTTGAATTTAAGATTTAAAATTTGAAAATTAAATTTTGAAATTTTAAATTTTGAATATTGAAAAAGTCAACAAGATAAAATTTGAAATTTGATTTTTAAAAAGATTTGATTTTAAAATTTGAAATTTGAATTTTTGAAATTTTTGAATTTTTAAATTTTGAATTTTTAAATAAGATAAGATAAAATTTTTGAAAAAGATATGATTTTGAAAAGATTTGATTTTTGAAATGTAAAGTTAAGATAAGATAAGATAAAAATTTTGAAATTAAAATCTGAATTTTTATTAAAATTTTTCGAAAATTAATAAAAAATAAAGATAGAAAAGATATATTTTTTATTTTTGAATTTAATGAGGAAAGAGAAAAACAAGTAAAAGACACAAAACTTAAAATTTCTAGATCAAAAGGGACTAATTTTCGAAAATTTAAAGAAAAACACAAAGGGACACCAAACTTAAAAATTTTAAGATCAAAATAAAAAGAAAACACAAGAACACTTTGAAGATTGAAAAGAACACTAAGAACAAGACTCAAGAAATTCAAAGAACACAAGAACATGTAAAGAACACCAAACTTAAAAAATTTTTAGAAAACCAAACATAAATTTTCGAAAATAAAAAGAAAAACAACAAGAAGACACCAAACTTAAAGATTTGAAACAAGATTTAACCAAAGAAACTATTTCTGAAAAATTTTTAGAAAGAAAGACTCATAGAGGAAAAAAATTACCAAGAACAAAAACAAAAGACTCAAACTAAGAACAAAGATTAAACAAAGAAAAGAAAAATATTTTTGAAAAAGGTTTTAATTTTTTTCGAAAAAGAAGAAGAAGAAAATAAAAATAAAAGACTCAAACAAAATAAAAATTACCTGATCTAGGGAACAAGATAATCCGTCAGTTGTCCAAACTCGAACAATCCCCGGCAACAGTGCTAAAAACTTGGTGCACGAATCCCCACACCTCTGTACAACTGTACCAGCAAGTACACTGGGTCGTCCAAGTAATACCTGAGTGAGTTAGGGTCGATCCCACGAGGATTGCAGTTTGAAGCAAGCTATGGTTTCCTTGCAGGTCTTAGTCAGGCAAAATCAAGAAGTTGTTGGATATGGATTTGTATTTGTATTTGTGAGATCTAAACTAAGTTGACATGTAAATAAAATAAATACTTTGTAAATTGAATGGAATCAGAAATAGGAATATGGTTAAGGATAGGAGTTGCTTAGCCTTTTTGAATTAATTCTGGTATTACTACCTTCTTTGCTTGTGAATGACTTCTTCTATGGCAGGCTGTATGTGATCAACGCCATTGGCCGTGGTCATTAATCTCCTCTGCTTCAGATCAAATGCCATGGGCCGTGGTCACCCAATCTGAACGAGGGTGAAGCTCTAGTAGTTCATTCTCTTGGCGATCCTACTCAAAATGCCACAGACAAGGTCGAATCTTCCAGATCAGAGAATGTTGCTTCTTTGGGTTCTAGCCTCTACCACAGAGCCCCTAATCTCCCTGAAAATTAGCTGAACTAGTGTCTCGAGAAGTCCCCAACGAAGTCGTGGATTAGCTGTCTGAGAGATGTATAATCAAGCTGGCGGTTCGCGCTTTCCAATCACGTATTCACATGAACCCAAGTAGACACGGGTGGTTGTCAGGCACGCGGTCCTAGTATGATGAACAGAGCTAATTGTCACTGGTAATCCTATTCACCATGTTGAAGAACGAGTATACATCTTAAAATTAAATCAAACACGGATCGAAGAGAAACAATAATACTTTTATTAATTCATAGGACTCAGCAAGCTCCTCCCCTCAATCTAGGAGGTTTAGAAACTTATACTAAAAGGAAATACAATGGTAAAACTCGAATATGGTGTGTATGATGGTAAAAAGTGTGTACGAATAACATGAATCTAATCCCTTAAATACTAAACAAATGACTAGTAAGGGTAAAACAGTCTTTTTAGTGCTAAAATCTATTTCTGGGGCCCACTTGGTGAGTGTTTGGGCTGAGCTTTGATGAGATCCACGTGATATGAGGCCTCTAGGGTATTGAACGCTGGCTAGGGGGTCCTCTTTGGGCGTTTGGACGCTGGTCTCTTCTCCTTGGGCGCTAGACGCCTGAAAGGGCGCAGAAGGCTGGCGTTGGACACCATTTTTGGGCCTTTAAATATAAAGTAAAGTATGTACTATTATATATTTCTGAAAATCTCTAGAAGTCAGCTTTCCATAGCCATTGAGAACACTCCATTTGGACTTCTGTAACTCCAGAAAAACTCTTCTGAATGCGAGGAGGTCAGATCCGGACAGCATCTGCAGTGCTTTCTCTGTCTCTGAATCAGACTTTTGCTCCAGCTCCTCAATTTCAGCCAAATTATCTGAAACTGTATAAAAACACACAAACTCAAAGTAGAATCCAAAAATGTGAATTTAACATTAAAACCTATAAAAACTTAATAAAAACTAAACAAAATATACTAAAAACTATATGAAAACAGATGTCAAAAAGCGTATAAAATATCCACCCATCAATGATGGATGATGAAAGGGTGTAGAGTTGTATTTTTGTGATATTGTATGTGTTGGAGCTGATTTTGAGTATAGGAAGATTGATATTGAATGGTGAATTAATGAAAATAGAAGTTGGAGGATTTTTGTGTAAATTTAATTTTTGGCCGAATTTCGGCGAGTCATAACTCAGATTTCGGACCCCTAAATTGTTTCAAACTGGTTTCATATGAAAATTGGATCCGTGAAGTTTACGTTGTTCAAAAAATGCATAAAAAATATTTTAAAACAAAAAAGTAATGCGCATCAGAAGTTTGGAGTGCAAAATTGAAAATTCTGCAGCATTCAACATTTTTGTCAATCTGCAGATCTTGCGTACGCAACCACTGCATGCGACATGACCAACCCTTCCGTGTTGGACATCTCGCGTATGCGATCAAGGAAAAATGCATGTCCACGCATACCCGTGACCCCTGTTTTCAACAAAAATGAATTTTGTGTTTTAAACCTAATTTTGAACCTCTAAACCTCTATTTTTATTCTTTTAGTCCTAGATATTAATAGTATGCCTAGTAATGAGATGAAGCTAGGAAAATGTGGTAACTTGAGGGTGAAGTAAGGTTGAAAAATGATGAATTATGTATGAAAAGTGCAAAGAAGTTAAGTATATGTGATGCCATGTCCATAATGAATGATTATGTGATGATTATGAACGAATATAAAGGAGTAGTAAGGACGAATTTGAGACTGAATGGACATGATGATGGTATGGATGTGTTGGAGGTGGGGAAGGCGGTTGGGTGCTAATCCCTCGATTCTTTCTCCCGTATTCATTGTGATTGTGGTTTGTGGGATGTGAGGAAGGTGGTAGGGCACTAATCCCCCGACGTATTCCCTCACATTCTTTCTCTCTCTGTCTACAAGGTAGTAGGGCACTAACCCCTCGATCGGTATGGCACGGCCTCACTAGGGGAAGGTGGTAGGGCACTAATTACCCGATTTTATGCCTCCTGGAGATGTGCAGTCGAGAGACGGTATCCGGGTTAGCTACCGGGTGTGTCGGGTTTTGGCAGTTAACCGACATGTGAGCTTACGGCCAGTAGGATAGACATTCATCATATGCATTTGTATGATTATGTTTGATTGTGAATTAATTGGGCTTTCCTATGTGATTATTTTGCTTAATTGCTAAATTGTTACTTGCTGTATCTGTATTCTACCTGTGCTTGCTTTGCCTGTTTGTTTGTTTGTGGTTTCACTGGAGTTGGAGGATTGGAGGAAAGGCGGAGGATTGAGGGTTTTGGTTAGGTTTTGATTAAGTTTAAGAACCATAGAGAAACACCCCGTTTATGTTTAACTGTTTCAAATCTTTAAGTTTTATAATCTAAGTGTCAGAGTTCTAGGATTGCCTCTGACTTTTCCGGGACCTTATATATTATATATGTGGGCACCTTAACCATACTGAGGACCCCTGTTCTTATCTCATACGATATTGTTGTTTTCAGATGCAGGTCGAGATACACCTCGATAGTCGTCTGGAGTTCTATTGCAGTGAAGATGGGAATTTGGGCTTTTATGTTTTGTTATATATATATATGCTTAGACTTCTCCTTTTATGTATTATATTTTGGTGCCTCATGAGGCTTTTGTTGGAGAACTAGAGTTTATTTTGAGAACTTTGGATTTGGAATTTATATGTATGAACGTAAATATCCTCCGGCCAACCTTAGCTTCGCAGGCTGAGCTCGGCAGGCTTGAATATTTTTTACCTTGACCCTCTACTCTCCTTTTGTGTGTGTGTGTGTGTGTGTGTGTGTCTGTGTGTATTCATGTACCTAAGCTTTCTTTGTACGCTAGTAAATGTTATTCACGAGCGTTGCGCTTTTCGATTTAACAACTTTGCTTTACCCTTTTCTTTAAAGGCTCCTAGATTTATAAAACTTTTTCAATTATATATATATATATATATATATATATATATATGTATGTATGTATGTATGTATATATATATACATACATATTTAAAGGTCGTAATATCTCACCACCTATGTTTTATGACTTAAGCATAAGACTCTGCGTGGTAGGGTGTTACACCTTACACAACATGTCTACTCTGGTTTCCTTCACTTGGATAGTGTCTTCGTGTGTGACTTGGAGCTTATCCCAGGTTTCCTTTGCTATTTTTCACCTTGACACCTCATGGTATTTGATAAACCCCATTTTTAGGGTTTATCTTGTGCTCAGTTTAGTAGATTTTATCCATTATTCTCACCCTTATGCATATAATCTGCATGTTTTACATTTTCCTTCCTAATTTGTACTATAGTTGAAAACATGCTTTTTTGGCCTTTAATTTGCTAATTTTAATCCCCTCTTATTACCATTCGATGCCGTGATATGTTTACTGAGTGTCTTCAGGGTTTATAGTGCAGGAATGGGTTAGAGGACGGAAAGGAAGCATGCAAAAGTGGAAAGAACGCAAGAAAATGATGTTTTGAGAAGCTGACAGCGATGTGCACGCGTGAATCACGCATACGCATGACTGGCACAGAAGACGAGTGACGCGTATGCGTGACAAAGCGTCACGTGCTGCAATTTGTAGAAAGCGTTGGGGGCAATTTCTGGGCTCCTTTTGGCCCAGTTCCAAGCCCAAAAACACAGAATAGAGGCTACAGAGTGGGGGAATCATGAAGACATCTCTCATTATTCACACATTAGGTTTTAGATGTAGTTTTTAGAGAGAGAGGCTCTCTCCTCTCTCTAGGTTTTAGGGTTCATAGTTTTATTTCTTTTCGAATTCTGAATTCTATATTATTTCAATTTAGTTTCTCTTCTACTTTTATTTGTTCTAGCATTCTAGTTTATTTATTTCCCTTGTTGATTACTTTATGTTGCCAATTTAGTTTATGAATTCTCATGTTAGATTTGATTTCCCTTTTTAATGCAATTTGAGGTATTTCATGTTTATTGTTTCTTCCTTTATTTGTTGTTGATGATTCCTTGCAATTGTTGGTTTTAGATTTTATATTCTCTTATTGCTTTTCTATGCTTTTATTTTGCGCCCACCAAGTGTTTGATAAAATGCTTGGTTGGATTCTAAATTAGCTTTTTATGTTCTTAGCTTAGATTGAGTAATTAGAGACTCTTGAATTGTCGAAGTCTTTTGTTGGTTGGTGATTGAAACTTGCTAGTTGGCTTGAGCTTCACTAACTCTAGTCTTTGATTAGGACTTGTGAATTCAAGTTGATTTTCTCACTTGACTTACCTTCAATTGTTATAGGTTAACTAAGTGATAGTAAAAGGCAATTACCATCACAAGTGACTATGATAATGAGGATAGGAATTCTAATTATCAATCCTTGCTAGAACTTTTCTTAATTATTAGTTTATCTTCTTGTCATTTACATTCCTTGTTCAACATTTAAAAAACCCAAAAAGATACAATCCCATAACCAATTATAAGTACACTTCCCTGCAATTCCTTGAGAGACGACCCGAGGTTTAAATAATTCGGTTAAATTTTATTGGGTTTGATTTAGTGACAAACAAATTAAATTTGATTGAGGTTTAATTGTCGGTTTAGATCTATACTTACAACGTGCTTATTTTTGTGAAATTCTTTACCGACGATTTTTTTCCATCAATTTTTGGCGCCGTTGCTGGGGAATTGCAAATGGGTGCCTTATTATTGGTTATCGTACATTTTTGCCTTTTGCTTATTTGTTAGTTTTAGGACTTTGTTGCTTATTTTTATTAGTTTTTATTTCTCTTGCTACTATGAATTCTCATCCCTTTGGCTACGAGTTTGGTTCAAATTATGTTGTAGGGAATGGAAGCTATAATGAGAACATGCATCAAGGTTGGGACAATCAAAGATGGGAGGAGCCACAAGGATTTGATCAACGCTCTTGGCAACAGCCTCCTCCAATGTGCTATAAGCAACAACCATTCTACGATGCATACTAAGACAATGGTTACGGTAGACTTTTTCGTGACAATCAACAACCCTCACCATATGTCTATGAACCCCCTCCATATAGCTTTGAACCACCATACTCACAAGCCCCATTTTACCAAACACCTTCATATGACCCTAACCCATATCCACCATACCAACCACCTTATGAACCATATGAGCCATACATAGAGCCACCCACATTCTAACACAATTACTCCCAAGAACCACCACCTCCATATACACCTTGTCCATATCCATCAACCCAAGAGCCATATGATCTTAATCATGTTATCCAAGTAGAACAAGAGTCAAGGGATCGTCTCAAGGAGACACTGGATTAATTTCAAGCAACCATTCATCAATTAGAGCAAGTGAAAAGCTTGAAAGCACACGAAGCTCTCATGGCTAAAGAATCTCAACTTGAGAACAAGGGATTGAAGTGTGTTGTGCAATAAGTGGAAAAGATAGAGAGTGTTGAACCGCCATATCCATATCATGATGAACCACCCTCATATCATGAACCTTTCCTCCCAAGCAATGAACCCTTATATCCACCCCAATCTCTAATGGATGACACTCTACGTGTTCTTCTTCAGGACCAAAGAGAGATGCAAAGGATGACACAAGAGTTCATAGCTACCTTGATCGAGGTAGTAGGTAATTTAGCCTCTCTGCGCTTCGACACTCAAAGTACTCCCATGGCTACATGTGGGGAATCAATAGAAGGACGTAGAATGCAAGAGACACTAGAAACTCTGGTGAACAATAAGGAACGTAACTTTGTATTGGAACAAGTGGAGAAAGCCGTAATAGTTGAAGAGGAAGAAGTGGTTGAAGACTTAGGAGATGCCGAATCTCCATGGAAATCAAGAGTTGTAGAGTATTCCTCCAAGAATATTGAAATTGATGTCAAGGAGGCTAGTGCATAACCTCCATGGCATATTCCCTATGAAGAATTGGATGGGATAGATCAAGAAGCAAGTTCCCTTGGTGATGATGATCATGAATCAAGTCTTCCTAGTGATGAATCTACATCCACAAATGAACTCCTTGGATATGAAGAACCCTCTCTGAGTGAGTTTGAGAATGATGTGGAAGTGGAAGTCCTTCAGAAAGGTTGGACAGGAGTTGAACATGCGTTGTCAAGATCGTTGGAGACTTCTCTACCTAGGCTGCCATCTACCCCTTCATTTGAATGGGTAAAACTTATCTTTATTCGCTTTACAGTCCCGTTTAAGTATGGTATTCTTGAAACAGATGGTCAACTTAGGAAGCTTTGTGGCATTAAGTGTAAGATAAGGATGTTTAGTGGTTGGAGTTGCAAATCAAGGCTCTTCAAGGTTGAGATTTCAAGAGCTAGATGCAAGAGTTAGACTAGTGATAATTTAGTTGGATCTAAGAGAAGATTTTGGTATTGCATTGAGAATTCAGACTGCGTGCCACCCGGTTGGAACAAAGACGATCAACTTGAAGACGGGTGTAGAAACAGGATTTGGGATCCCGACATACAAGAGGATCAACTTTGGGAGCTCAAAGCTTGTGAAGAACTTCGTCAAAGCTTGGTGAATTCATTTGGAAATGTCGAGGCTTATTGGAAGTCCAAGCGTTGGTGGAAATTTCAGGATGAGTTCAAGCACAAGCCACCATGACAAGGAGCTCACCAAATGTCCAACTTAAGGACTTTAACTAAAAGTGCTAGGTGGGAGATACCCCACCATGGTAAACTCTTCCAATTTTATTTTTCATTTATGTTGGTAATAAATTGAATTTATATTTTTAGTTAGAATTATTTAGTTTAAATTTTGGTTCTACTGGTTTAATAATATTTAGATTTATTTTGGAAGCATGTTAGTTTTTAAAAAAAAGGAGCGCAACCCACGCGTGCGCGTAGGCGACGCGTGGGCGTCGAAACCAATTTGGCTCTCCCATCTAACGAACCAATTTAGCTAGAAGCACAATTCGACCCACGCGTACGCGTCTCAGATGCGTACGCATCATTTACAATTCTGGCACACCACGCGTGGGCGTGCCTGACGCGCACGCGTCGTACGTAAATGCTGCCCCATTCAATTTTAACAAAGAGTTGCACGAAAATGGCGTTGGAATTGTGCGTTTAGCACAATTTCGCCTGACACGTACGCGTGCTTCACGCATACGCGTCACCCTCATTTCTCTCCCTTCACGCGTTCGCATCTATGACGCTTATGCGTCGATGCATTTTAGTCTCATCCACACCCAAGCGTGACCCACGCGTATGCATGGATTTGAATGCATTAACCCCTGATGCGAGAACCCTAACTCATTTGCGTGCCCTCTCTTCTCTTCCCTCCAACGTCTCCTTCTCTTCCCCTTCCTACCTCTATTACCACCACCATCAATCTCACATCACCACTCAGTTCCGGTGACCCCGAACCGCCGCCGGCCACCACTTACCTCTCCCTTTTTCTTTTCTCTTCGTTCTTTTTTTTCCTCCTCTTTCCCTCTCCCACTCCGTTCTCTTCCCTGCCACCACAGTAACCACCGCGGCCAGCCACTGTGCCGCTATTGCAGCTGCCATTTCTGGGTCGGCACTACTCCCATTTTCCTTGTTCTACCATTTCTGCTACTGCTTCTATCAGGTTCCCCTGGACCCGTTCTCTGCATTTCTTTTCTTATATTTTTACTATCATGTTTAAGTAATTTAGTTAGCTTAGTTTAGTTTCTGTTAGAATTAGCTAGTTAGAAATGCATGTTAGTCGATTAGGTGGTTAGAGAATCTAGCGTGGATAGTGGATTTAGGCCTCTTCTTGTTACTGCTGGTGTTTAAGAATGGATTGCCCCTGTATTTGCCCCTTGGAACTGGACTGTTTACTGCTACTGTATTCTTGTTCACGTTCATCACAATGTTAATTGCGATTGCTGCTGTGTTCTTGCTGATTGCCATTGTTTGGATGAGTCCAGAATGTTGCTTGTGCAGTGATGATTTTTGCTCAACGTATGAAATTAAGTTGTTATTGCTGCTGAATTCTTGTTTCAATGTGACCTTCATGATCTGAATTCATGTTGAATACTTATGATTGGTTGTTAAATTCAAAGAGGTGAATGCTGCCCAGTTATAAATTCTTGCTTTTTCTTGTTGGTGGCTGGTTTTAAAACAAACAATTCCTGTTGCTGAGTCCTTATTTCAAATTGAACTTCATTCTTGGATTGAGCTATGTGTAATATTTGAATTCAATAAAGAAATGCTACCTACATCTACTACTTTTGTGCATTGTTGCTGATTTGGTGCTGTGTTGTAACTCATTATTTTTGTTCATTCTCAATAAAGGAATGCTGCTATGCTGTTTTGATCTGTGTTGTTTTGCTTAATGTTATCTAAATCATATGGAATTACTGCTCGCTGCATCTATTTGAATTCCTCTAAATTCCTATGACTTGTTGTTTACTGCTGTTCTAATTCGGGAACGCTCAAATTACTACCGGAATGCTATCGAATTTTTTCTAAAATCTTTATGTTATTAAATTCCAATTGTGAACTGAATTTGGCACATTTTGACCTTATTCCTACTTGATGACTGCCAAATTCAATTCATGAATTGGTCGGCTAGCATTCCCACCCTGTCTTTGCTTCCCTTTATCCGAACTACTTGTTTAATGGCAACAAGGAACTATTTGACAAAATTCTGTGTCAAATAGAACCTTGATTGACCAAGTGATTTTGAACCTCTTTTCTGTTTTAATTTTATTTCAGGTTAGGTCAATACCCTTTTGTTTCTGGCTTTCTGTCTGCTTGCTTATTTACCTGCTTTTCTTTCCTCTGCTTTATTTAATATTCTGTACCCTGGAAATTCTATTTTTCAGGATGTTTAACAGGGGGAAAGGCAAGGCTAAGGCTAGCTCCAGTAAAAGGAAGAGAGGACAGTCATCCATTGTTCTATCAGATGTTTTATCGGATGAATTTTGGTGTGAAAAGAACTTTTCTGAGCAAGAAAAGGCTGATCAACTTGTGCCTGCTAATGACTCAGTCAAATTTACCAATCTTTACTGTGAACTCAAGTTTTCGGTGTTTGTGGAAAAATGAAACCTCTACTTAGCAAGGAAGCTCAGAATACCAACCGATTTGAGAAAGTACACTGAACATCAGATTGAATAGAGAGGTTGGGTATTTCTGGATAGAGATCTGGCAGAGGTAAACACATCATGGGTCCCTGAGTTCTATTCTAACTATTATACGACGACCCTTGATGTAGTGCAGCTTACGAAAAAGCAGATCTTCGTCACAGAGGAGGCGATACAGGATATCCTCCACTTCCAGCCTAAAACAGATGATACAGCTGGTTTTCAGAAGGCCGAGGAGTCTATTAGATTCATAAGTTTTGATTGGATGCTGTCCGGTGTACTATAGCCATTGATCCTGATGTTCCGTGGGCTCTGGGAAAGTCAAAGGAAACTCTACGAGGTATAAAGGTTGTTTATCTCAATGATGAGGCTAGGCTGTGGCAATAGATACTGAGCAATTATGTGATGCCTAGTACTCACGAGTCAGAAGTGCCAGCTGCCATGATCCTCCTTATTTGGTGTGTCATGGAAGGGAAGGACTTATACCTTCCAAGACTCATCAGAAAGTATATGTCTAGAGTTCATGTCAGAGGCTCCTTGGCTTTTCCTTATTTGATCACTCAGATGGCTCATCGAGCTGAGGTGGCTTGGGAGCTAGAGGATGAGAGACCACCGATTACCGATTGCAAGAAGGTTATTCCACACGGCAAGCGGTTTGGCCCTCTAGGCCACAGACCACCTACTACTACTCCCACTGAGGCGGCCACATCCTCAGCAGCACTTTCGGCACTTGCAGCACCACCTACTTCAGCAGCACCATCATCCACCTCTCAGCCAGTTTACCATCTTGTGCAGCGCCTTTTTGAGCGCCTTGATAAGATGGAGCACCGCAATCAGCGACGCTATGCACATCTGAAGCTGATTGTTATGTCGGGGCGTACTGACATCCCTCTGAGCCTGACACACCCTCAGAGTACTCTGAGGAGGAGGAGGATGAGCAGGAGGAGGCCCAGTAGAAGGCGAGTCAGCCTAAGTACCCTACAGAGCCACAGGCACCTGCACAGCCACAACTGACAGAGCCAGAGGCACCTGCACAGCCACAGCTGACAGAGCCAGAGGCACATCCTTCGACAGGCGACGATCCTTCTCACCCAGCTTGACTGAGAGCATCGAGGACGATGCTGTGATTTAAGTGTGGGGAGGTCGTTGTCTCCGGCAGACTATATTTTGGTGAACCATTTTAGACTTTTGTTCTATTTTGCTTTATTTTGTATTTTGCTTTATTTTGTTTTTTCTTTTAGTACTTGCACATTTTTATTTTATTGTACTTTTGTTTATTTCTACTTTGTTGCATTTTGCACTTTGTGCTTGTATATATCTTAGATATTTAGCTTGAATTGCACTTTTAGTTTATTAGTTGTGATTTGAAAAAATGTAGATTATTGAGCTTAGTTTACCTTTTTGCATATGAGAAGTTGGTTTGATTGAAAATAGGGAGTAAACTAAAACTTTTAGCTTTTCATAATCACAACATTTCATTTAGTATATATAATAATAATAAATGTTTGTCAATTTGTTGAAAATTTCAAGAAATACATTTTTCTTAAAAAAGGCATTTAAGATTCACATTGATTTGAGTTAAAAGTATTTGAAACTTGCATGATATATATGTATAGTTTGGAATATGGTTTCTGAGCTAAGAATACACAACCTGTGAGATTTTGAGCTTAATTATATGGTTACATTATTTAACCATGAATTTTATTCTTGTGTGTTTTCTTCTCTATGATTGCAATATTTGGTTTGTTCAATTATATATGTCCATTATTTAGTGTATATTCATGCATATATGTGATTGAGTCCATCATTTGATATTAGCTCACTTATCCCAAATAGCCTACCATTCCATTTACCTTTGTTTGCCACTTTGAGCCTTTTTAACCCCCATTTATTCTTTATATCACCACATCACTAGCCTTAAGCGAAAAAACAATTAATTACCCTATTTGAATCTTTGATTAGCTTAAGATAGTGTGTGTCAACTAAGTGTGGGGAAATGTGGGAACTTAGGTTGATGAGAATGTGTTTTGTTTTTATTGATAAATATTGATAATTTGGGTGCTTGCTCATGTGAAACTATAAAAACCATATGCATTGATATATTATGCTTTCATATATATAGAAAAAATATATAAAAGAAAAAAAAATATATATATATATAAAACGAAAAAAAATTGTTAAGTTCAATAAGAAAATCAATGCATATGTGATCGAATTAGACTTGATACATGAGTGTGTGAGAATATGCAAAAGTGAGATTTTGGGTGGCTAAGCATGATTTTAGAATTATATAGAGTGTGCGTATGTGTTAGGTGAGAACTTAGGTTAGTCAAAGATTCATATTGTAGCTCACTTGGCCGTACATATATCCTCACCCTTACCTTAGCCCCATTACAACCTTGAAAAGCCCTCATGATATTTGCATTTGTACACTTGATAATTGTTGATTGGTTAGATGAAGAACAAAGTTTTAGAAAGCATGATTAGAGGGGATTTGAGTGGTTTAACCCCAAACATTTGAGTGATTAGAGTGCATATACACATCTAGTGAGGGTTTAATTGCTCATTTCCATATGTCCATATTTGATCATTGCTTATCTTGCAAGTTTGTGAACTCTTTTGATTAACTCAACTCAATTTTGAATGTGCTTTGATATGATTGAGTTGGTCCTTGATTGTGCATATATGATTTCTTAGAAATTTGACTCACTTTGACCACATATATGCTATATATATATTAAGCATATATGTGGTCAAAGTGAGTCAAATTTCTAAGAAATCATATATGCACAATCAAGGACCAAATATATATATATATATATATATATATATATGCGAAAAATAAAGAAAAAGAAAAAGCAAGCAGAAAAAGCTAGTAACCCCTTAAACTAAAAGGCAAAGGAAAAAAAGGATCCAAGGCTTTGAGCATTAATGGATAGGAGGGCCCAAAGGAATAAAATCCTGGTCTAAGCGGCTAAATCAAGCTGTCCCTAACCATGTGCTTGTGGTGTAAAGGTGTCAAGTGAAAAGCTTGAGACTGAGCGATTAAAGTCGTGATCCAAAGCAAAAAGAGTGTGCTTAATAACTCTGGGCACCTCTAACTGGGGACTCTAGCAAAGCTGAGTCACAATCTGAAAAGGTTCACCCAGTTATGTGTCTGTGGCATTTATGTATCCAATGGTAATACTGGAAAACAAAATGCTTAAGGTCACGGCCAAGACTCATAAAGTAGCTGTGTTCAAGAATCAACAAAACTAAAACTAGGAGAATCAATAACACTATCTGAATTATGAATTCTTAAAGAATCCAATCATTCTGAGCTTTAGAGGATAATTAAGATGCCAAGACTGTTCAGAAGCAAAAAGCTATAAGCCCCGCTCATTTAATTTGAATTGTGAGCTTTATTGAAGACTCTGAGATATTATTGTATCATTATCTTCTTTTCATCCTATTTTATTTATCTAGTTGCTTAGGGATAAGCAACAGTTTAAGTTTGGTGTTGTGATGAGCGGATATTTTATACGCTTTTTGACATTATTTTTAGGTAGTTTTTAGCATGTTTTAGTTACTTTTTATTATATTTTTATTAGTTTTTATGCAAAAATCACATTTCTGGACTTTACTATGAGTTTGTGTATTTTTCTGTAATTTCAGGTATTTTCTGGCTGAAATTGAGGGACTTGAGCAAAAATCTGATTCGGAGGCTAAGAAAGGACTGTGGAAGTTGTTGGATTCTAACCCTCCTGCACTCGAAGTGAATTTTATGGAGCTACAGAAGCCCAATTGGCGCGCTCTCAATTGTGTTGGAAAGTAGACATCTTGGGCTTTCCAGCAATGAATAATAGTCCATACTTTGCCCGAGATTTGATTGCCCAAACTGGCATTTAAACGCCAGCCAGAGACCCTTTTCTGGCGTAAAACGCCGGAACTGGCACCAGAACTGGAGTTAAACACCCAAACTGGCACCCAAGCTGGCGTTTAACTCCAAGAATGGCCTATGCACGTGAAAGCTTCAAAGCTCAGCCCAAACACTCACCAAGTGGGCCCCGGAAGTAGATTTCTGCACTATCTGCACTTAGTTACTCATTTTCTGTAAACCTAAGTTACTAGTTTAGTATAAAAACTACTTTTAGGGATTCATTTTGTAACTCATGATATTTTACATCTCATATTATATCTTCTACGGCATGAGTCTCTAAACCCCATAGGTGGGGGTGAGGAGCTCTGCTGTGTTTTAATGGATTAATGCAATTACTATTGTTTTCTTTTCGATCACGCTTGATTCTATTCTAAGATACTCACTCGTACTTCAATGTAAAGAATATGATGATCCGTGACACTCATCATCATTCTCAACTTTATGAACGCGTGCTTGACAACCACTCCCGTTCTATCTGAGCTTAACGTAGTCATTGGGCGACAGCTTGAGTGCGTATCTCTTGGGTCCCTGATCCACGGATTTGATTTGCCTCTCCTGACAACAGAGCATTCGAATCCATGAGATTAGAACCTTCGTGGTAGAGGCTAGAACCAATTGGCAGCATTCCTGAGATCCGAAAAGTCAAACCTTGTCTGTGGTATTCCGAGTAGGATTTGGGATGTGATGACTGTGACGAGCTTCAAACTCACGAATGTTGGGCACAGTGACAGTGTGCAAAAGGATAGAGAGATCATATTCCGACACAAGTGAGAACCGATAGATGATTAGCCGTGCCGTAGCTGTGCCTGGTATTTTTCATTCGAGACGAGAGATCCGACAGTTGATTAGCCGTACAGAAATCGTACCTGGACCATTTTCACTGAGAGGATGGATGGTAGCCATTGACAACGGTGGTCCACCAACATACAGCTTGCCATGGAAGGAAGCCATGCGTGTTTGGAGAAGAAGATAGTAGGAAAGTAGAGATTCAGATGACAGAGCATCTCTGGAACCTCAACCTGTTCCTCATTACTGAATCACAAGTATCATTCATTTCATGTTATTTACTTTTCATAAACAAAATCATTTTTATCACTAATATCCTGACTAAGATTTACAAGATAACCATAGCTTGCTTCAAGCCGGCAATCTCCGTGGGATCGACCTTTACTCATGTAAGGTATTACTTGGACGACCCAGTACACTTGCTGGTTAGTTATGCGGAGTTGCAAAGGTGTGAGTGCAATTCCGTGCACCACTATCTATGAATCTTAGCAAATAAAGGTCCTTGGATGAAAGAAAAACAAATAGAAAGAAAGAAAAAGAAAAGCCAAAAGTGGCAACCAAAAACAGAAGAAAGCACAAGAATAAGGCTAGACACCAATAGCTTGGACCTTAGGACATATGCCTGTGGTGTCTTTGTACTAGGATCTGCTTGGATGATTAGGTTCTATGGAGTGCTTTAACACTTGGTAACTTGGGTTAACTAACCCGGGATTATCAATCGAAAGTCCATTATCAAGAGCAACCTAGTTACAAGGCATTTAGTAACCCAAAGAGGTGCTGGGCACCAATGTCTTAAGAAGAATTGTGAGCCAAGTGTCTGTAGTGAATATGTGTTGAGTGAAAATAAGATAAGAAGCTGCAACAACACATGACACTAAGTTACAAGTGAGAAATAAGCTCACAGGAAAAGAAAAACAAAGAAATGCAATTACCAAGGATGAGTGAATAATAAGAGGTCACAACAGTATGCTTGTTGATGCTTAAAGGAGACATTCTAGTCCTAAGGATCAATAAGAAGTGAGCTGTAACATTTTTTGCATAAAACCCCATGAACTACTAATAATTACTTGCTGATATGAACATCACTTTCTGTTTCATTCTTTCTTCTCAATAATTCAGTACTTGCTTAGGGACAAGCAAGATTTAAGTTTGGTGTTTCACTAGCCTTTTTCTTTGTTTTTAATAGGTTTATGCACTTTCTTGAGTTATAAGTAAGCAATTGGGGTAGAAATTCATGCATGCCTGGATTCATCCAACCATAGTTAATTTGATGCAATTTCATTAGAATTATGCTTTAATTACTTGTATGCTAAGAATGATGAGAATTCTCATTACTTTAGCAAGGTTTTGATGCATGTATTGGTTGATGACAAGTAAAGGAAGGCATGGAAGAAAGTTGAAGAAGGAGCATGAAAAGATGAAGAAGAAGCAACGTTGGTGGCCAAGTTAGACCACCAACGTTGCCTCAAATGTTGGAAGGGAGGCAGAGCAGGTCTCTGCATGATTTGCTGGTGCTCACGTTTGAGGGGACGTTGGCAAGCCAACATTACCCCCAACGTTGTTATAAAATGTTCAATTCTAGAGCTGAATAATTTTTGAGCGCCGCGTACGCGTCTATGACGCGTACGCGTGAAAGAGCAAAATTTCTATATCCACGCGCAAGCGTGAGTTACGCACACGCGTGGAATGGCAAAATTGACCATCCATGCATACGCGTGGGTCACGCGTACACGTAACCTAACGAACATTGGAGGTCCAACGTCACCTAAAACGCTGCCTCCAACATCCGCGATGAGAAGCCCAGAATTTGGAATTGAAAAACTTGAATCGACGCGCACGCGTGGATGGGAAAAATGGCAATGCACGCGTAAGCGTGGTGTACGCGCACGCGTGACTAAGCAAAATCACAGCCTCCACGGGTAAGCGTGGTGTACGCGCATGCATGAATGAGCAAAATCACAGACTTCACGCGTACACGTGGTGCATACGTACGCGTGGATAAGCAGAACGTTGGCCCTCCAACGTTGAGTCAACCGCCAATAATAGCAAATTCATCTGGTTTTTTGAAAGGCGTTTGAGTCAACGTTGGCCCTCAAGCGTTGACTCCAATTTGAAGCACCAGAACTTGCAATTCAAACAGATCTCTTCTCAATAGCAAGGAAAACCAATCGGAAGCCATTTCAACCCAATTCCATCAAGGCCAAAAACCCAATTCAGAGATTGAAGATCAATGGAAGGAAGTGTATAAATAGCTTAGAATTTAAGTTAGGGAGGACTTTTACTTCACTTTTACTTTTCGGGTCATTTTACTTTTCTGTAATTCTTTGAATTCTGCAATGTATCCTTCAATTTCATTTTCCATTTTGAGAGCTATGAACAATTAAACCCCTTTCATTAGGTTAGGGAGCTCTATTGTAGTTCAATAGATCAATATTAGTTTTCATTCTTCTTCTTCTTTCTTTTCTCTTGATTTTACTAGAAAGCTTTCGTTCTTTATCCAATTGGATAGTTGTCTTGGAAAAGAAGCTATTCATAATTGGACCTCCTTTGAACCTTGGAAGAGGAATGAGGAGATCATGCTAGAAATGCTTTCTCACATTGGATTAGATTGGGGTTTGGATGGATATAGTGACATGTAATCCTACCAATACTTTGATCTATGAATTTGTGTGGTATAATCAGTAACCAAACTTCATCTCTTCCCATGAGCACTTAAATCAAGGAATTGGGCAATTGTTCATGCTTAGAGAGATTAGATTGCCAAGGAATTGGGATCTAATCACCTAAGATTGCCAAAGAGATCAATGAATGCATTAATTGAGGAAGAGATGAAAATGATTTGATCCAGAGAATTCAATATCTCCTGAAACCCAATGAATCCCCATCTCTGATCTACCCATTATTTTATATTCTGCTTCTTTAATTTCATGCTTAATCCCTATTCCTATTTAATTTCTTGCAATTTAAGCTTCTGTCAGTTAATTTCCCGTAATTTAATTTCTGTCATTTAATTTCTTGCAATTTAAGTTTCCCGCCAATTTACATTCTGCAATTCTCAACCAAATATGATTTCTCTCAACTAGCACAATTCTCCAATTAACATTGATCAATCTACCAATCCCTATGGGATTCGACCTCACTCTACAGTGAGTTTTTACTTGACGACAATCCGGTGCACTTGCCGGAAGGAAATTATTGAGAGACAGTTTTTGAGTGAATCACCTTGTCCCAAGGTGGGTAGGAGAATCCGGTTTTTGAGGTTTCTCCTAAGCGGGAGTTCTCCTCTATATTGATGTACTTTTCTGTCTGTTCTTGTACTTTATTCAGAGATGTTGGGTGTTTCTTAGATATGGAGTGGCTAAAGGGTCCTTCCCACAGACCATTGATGAGTCCCATAATCGCTACTTCTGTAGGAAGTTTCTGTATGTCAAGGCATGCTTTATTGAATCTCTCCATATAACTGTGGAGGCTTTTCCAATCTCCTTGTTTAATCCCTAGCAAACTTGAAGCGTGCTTGGTTTTGTCCTTCTGGATGGAGAACCTGGCTAAGAAATTCTTTGCAAGGTCGTCGAAGCTTGTGATCGACCTTGGTGGCAGGCTATCGAACCACTTTATCACTGTCTTGGTCATGGTGGTCAGGAAGGCTTTGAAATGAGTTGCTTCTGAGGCATCCGTGAGGTACATCCGGCTTCTGAAGTTGCTGAGGTGATGACTTGGGTTGGACGTACCATCGGATGGGGTCATGTCAGGGGCTTTGAAGTCCTTCAGGACTTTAGCCTTCATGATTTCTTTCGTGAACGGGTCTTGGTCCTTGTGGGGGCTATCTTCGCAGTTGGACCGAGCTGCTTTAGTTTTGAGGTCGGCTTCGAGCTTCAAGAGTTTGTCTTCCAGCTCTTGATGCCGTCTTGTTTCTCTTCGGAGATCTCGCTCGACTTCGCGCTGACACTCGGTGATAGGATGACTTCCAGAATCCCCGGCAACGGCGCCAATGTTCCGAGGGTTACCTGAAACAGGGACGTCGATCTCGGATGAGATCTTCTGATCTGGCCAAGGCTGCCGTGCCCGAATTGTTGGAGCTTGAGATGCTGTTGGTCCTCGAACATCGGAGGGGGGTGGCACCTGCAATTAGGGTAGCCGAGGTACAGGGCGATTAGGGCCTTTTAGTATAGGCTTGAATTAAAGGAGCAACGTTCTCTGATCCTGAAGATCCAACCTTGTCTGTGGCATTTTGAGTAGGATCACCAAGAGAATAGACTGCTAGCGCTTCACCCCTGTTCAGATTGGATGACCACTGACCTGGTGATGAGCGGATAATTTATATGCTTTTTGGCATTGTTTTTAGGTAGTTTTTTAGTATGTTTTAGTTACTTTTTATTATATTTTTATTAGTTTTTATGCTAAAATCACATTTCTGGACTTTACTATGAGTTTGTGTATTTTTCTATAATTTCAGGTATTTTCTAGCTGAAATTGAGGGACCTGAGCAAAAATCTGATTCAGAGGCTGAGAAAAGACTGCAGATGCTGCTGGATTCTGACCTTCCTACACTCAAATGCATTTTTCTGGAGCTACAAAAGTCCAATTGGTGCGTTCTCAATTGGGATGGAAAGATAACATCTTGGGCTTTCCAGCAATATTTAATAGTTCATACTTTGCCCGAGATTTGATGGCCCAAACTGGTGTTCAACGCCAGCCAGAGACCCCTTTTTTGGCGTAAAACACCGGAACTGGCACCAGAACTGGAGTTAAATGCCCAAACTGGCATCCAAGCTGGCGTTTAACTCCAGGAAAGGCCTATGCACGTGTAAAGCTCAAAGCTCAGCCCAAGCACACACCAAGTGGGCTCCGGAAGTGGATTTCTGCACTATCTGCACTTAGTTACTTATTTTCTGTAATCCTTAGTAACTAGTTTAGTATAAATAGCACTTTTTACTATTGTATTTGGATCTTACGCCATTTTTCACATTGGGAAGCTGGCCACATGGCCATGTGATGAGCGGATATTTTATACGCTTTTTGGGGTTAATTTCATATTGTTTTTAGTATATTCTAGTTAGTTTTTAGTCTATTTCCATTAGTTTTTAGGAAAAATTCATATTTCTGGACTTTACTATGAGTTGTATGTTTTTCTGTAATTTCAGATATTTTTCTAGCTGAAATTGAGGGAGCTGAGCAAAAATCTGATTCAGGCTGAAAAAGGACTGCTGATGCTGTTGGATTCTGACCTCCCTGCACTCAAAGTGGATTTTCTGGAGCTACAGAACTCAAAATGGTGCGCTTCCAATTGCGTTGGAAAGTAGACATTCAGGGCTTTCCAGCGATATATAATAGTCCATACTTTGCTCAAGGATAGAAGACGTAAACTGGCATTCAACGCCAGTTCTCTGCCCAATTCCGACGTCCAGCACCAGAAAAGGATTAAAAGTTGGAGTTCAACGCCAGAAATGGATCCAAACCTGGCGTTGAACACCCAAAACAGCCTTATGCACGTGAATTACTTAAGTCTCAGCCCCAGCACACACCAAGTGGGCCCCAGAAGTGGATCTCTACACCATCCATCATAGTTTACTCATTTTTTGTAAACCTAGGCTACTAGTTTAGTATTTAAACAACTTTTAGAGACTTATTTTGTATCTCATGACATTTTAGATCTAAACTTTGTACTCTTTGACGGCATGAGTCTCTAAACTCCATTGTTGGGGGTGAGGAGCTCTGCTATGTCTCAATGAATTAATGCAAGTATTTCTGTTTTCCATTCAAACATGCGTGTTCCTATCTAAGATATCCATTCGCGCCTAACTATGGAGAAGGTGATGATCAGTGACACTCATCACCTTCCTCAATCCATGAACGTGTGTCTGACAATCACCTCCGTTCTACATCAGATTGAATGAATATCTCTTAGATTCCTTAATCAGAATCTCCGTGGTATAAGCTAGATTGATGGCGGCATTCATGAGAATCCGGAAAGTCTAAACCTTGTCTGTGGTATTCTGAGTAGGATTCAGAGATTGAATGACTGTGACGAGCTTCAAACTCGCGAGTGCTGGGCGTAGTGACAGATGCAAAAGGAGGGTGAATCCTATTCCATCACGATCGGGAACCTCAGATGATTAGCCGTGCTGTGACAGAGCATTTGGATCATTTTCACAAGAGGAGGGGATGTAACCATTGACAACGGTGATGTCCCAACACACAACTTGCCATAGAAGGACGTGCGTGCGTGAATCAGAGGACGAAGAAAAGTAGAGATTCAGAAGACAAAGCATCTCCAAAACTCCAACATATTCTCCATTACTGCATAACAAGTAACCTTTAACCCTTGCTCTCTTGTTTGTTCGCAATTCAACTGATAAATACAATTGACTTCCTGACTAAGAATTGCAAGATAACCATAGATTGCTTCAAACCAACAATCTCCATGGGATTCGACCCTTACTCACGTAAGGTATTACTTAGACGACCCAGTGCACTTGCTGGTTAGTAGTACGAGTTGTGAAAAGTGTGATTCACAATTTGTGCACCAAGTTTTTGGCGCCGTTGCCGGGGATTGTTCGTGTTTGGACAACTAACGGTTTATTTTGTTACTTAGATTAGGAAAAATTTCCCTTTTTAGTTTAGAGTCTCTTATTATTGTCGTGTTAAAATTTTAGAATCCTTATTTTCTTTTTTAAAATCTTTTTCAAAAATAATTTTTCTATTAAATCCTGTGCCAAACTTTAAGTTTGGTGTTCTCTTGTCGATTTTTCTGTGTTTTTCGAAAATTTTAGTTTGGTTTTCTAAAAATTTTAAGTTTGGTGTTCTTCCTTCATGTTCTTGTGTTCTTGTGAGTCTTCAAAGTGTTCTTGAGTTTTCCTTGTGTCTTGATCTTAAAATTTTAAGTTTGGTGTTCCTTGGTGTTTTCCCTCCAAAATTTTCGAAAACTAGGAGCATTAGATCTAAAAATTTTAAATCTTGTGCTATTTTATTGTTTTTCTCTTTCCTCACTAAATTCAAAAATATCTTTTCTCTCTATTTCTAAAACAAATTTTCAAAATTTATTTCTAAAATTCAGATTTTTTTAAAATTTAAAATCTTTTCCAAATCATATCTTTTTCAAAATAATATTTCCTAACCACTTCCTCTCTCCTCAATTTTTCGAAAATCTTCACCATCTTTATTTATCTTTATCTTATTTTCAAAAAAAAATTAAATAAATAAATAAATAAATAAAAATATTTTCTCTATTTTACATCATCTCCCTTTCTCCATCATGGACCTAAGCGGAAATGAACAGTCCAGGAGGACTCTGGGGTCATATTCTAACCCCTCTACTGCTTCATATGGGAGTAGCATCTGCATACCCTCCATTGGAGTCAGTAGCTTTGAGTTGAATCCTCAACTCATTATCATGGTGCAGCAAAGTTGCCAGTATTTCGGTCTTCCACAGGAAGAACCTACAGAGTTTCTGGCACAGTTTCTACAGATTGCTGACACAGTGCATGATAAAGAAATAGATCAGGATGTCTACAGACTATTACTGTTTCCATTTGCTGTAAAAGATCAAGCTAAGAGGTGGTTGAATAACCAACCTAAGGCCAGCATAAGGACATGGAAACAGCTGACAGAAAAATTCCTGAATCAATACTTTCCCCCAAAACGGATGACACAGCTAAGGCTGGACATCCAAGGCTTTAAACAAGGAGATAGTGAATCTCTTTATGATGCCTGGGAGAGATACAGAGAGATGCTACGAAAATGCCCTTCTGAAATGTTTTCAGAGTGGGTTCAGTTAGACATCTTCTATTATGGGCTTGCTGAAGGAGCTCAGATGTCTCTAGATTACTCAGCTGGTGGATCTATCCACATGAGAAAGACAATTGAAGAGGCTCAAGAGCTCATTGATACAGTTGCCAGGAATCAGCATCTGTACCTAAGCAGTGACCCTTCCATGAAAGAAGAGGTTAAAACAGCAACTGCTGAACTCAGTCCTGTAAAACAAGCTGCAAAATTCAATCAGCAATTGGACTTTCTAACAAAGCAGTTAGCCGAATTCAAAGATAGACTACAAGAGACAAGGATGGCTAATATACATATGGATGAACAGTTTAAGCAAACAAAGCAGCAGCTATCAAGGCACATAACAGAAGAATGCCAAGCAGTTCAACTAAGAAGTGGAAAAACATTAAATACCCCACCTCAAGGCAGCAAAAAGCTAAGAAATGAGCAAACCACCCAAAATTCACCTGAGGACAGTAAGAGCCCAGGGAAAAGTAATTCTGGAACTAAAACGCCAGAAATTTGGTGGAAGGCTGGCGCTGAAAGCCCAGACCATGCTCAAGACTGGCGTTCAACGCCAGAAACAAGGCAGGACTGGCGTTCAACGCCAGAAATAGGCAAGGATCTAGCGTTGAATGCCCAAAATGGGCAAGATCTGGCGCTGAACGCCCAAAATGGGCACAGTCCTGGCGTTCAGACGCCAGGAACAAACAAGGAGTTGGCATCTAACGTCACTCCAGTCTCTAACTCTGGCACTCAATTGCCAGTGAGGGATCAGACACACACAAATGCTGAAAGCAACCCCTCTAAAAAGGCTTCTTCAACCACTTCTGTAGGCAATAAACCTGCAGCAACTAAGGTTGAAGAATATAAAGCCAAGATACCTTATCCTCAAAAACTCCGGAAAGAGGAGCAGGATAAGCAATTTGCTCGCTTTGCAGATTATCTCAGGACTCTTGAAATAAAGATTCCATTTGCAGAAGCACTTGAGCAAATACCTTCTTATGCCAAGTTCTTGAAAGAGATCTTGAGTCATAAAAAGGATTAGAGAGAAACAGAAAGAGTTCTCCTCACTGAAGAATGCAGTGCAGTTATTCTGAAAAGCTTTCCTGAGAAGCTCAAAGACCCTGGGAGTTTTCTGATACCATGCATATTAGAAGGTCAATGCACCAAGACAGCTTTATGCGATCTTGGGGCAAGCATCAACCTAATACCTGCATCCACTATCAGAAAGCTTGGCTTAACTGAAGAAGTTAAACCAACCCGGATATGTCTCCAACTTGCTGATGGCTCCACTAAATACCCATCAGGCGTGATTGAAGACATGATTGTCAGAGTTGGGCCATTCGCCTTTCCCACTGACTTTGTTGTGCTGGAAATGGAGGAGCACAAGAGTGCTACTCTCATTCTAGGAAGACCCTTCCTAGCAACTGGACGATCCCTCATTGACGTCCAATAGGGGGAAATAACCCTGAGAGTCAATGATGATGAGTTTAAGTTGAACGCTGTCAAAGCCATGCAGCATCCTGACACATCAAAAGACTGCATGAAAGTTGATCTTATTGACTCTTTGGTAGAAGAGATCAACATGGCTGAGAGTCTCGAATCAGAGTTGGAAAACATCTTTAAAGATGTTCAGCCTGATTTAGAGGATTCAGAGGACATGAAAGAGCCTCTGAAAATTCTTCTGAAAGAAGAAAAACCTCCTAAACCCGAGCTCAAGCCACTACCACCATCCTTGAAATATGCATTTCTGGGAGAAGGTGACACTTTTCCAGTGATCATAAGCTCTGCCTTAAATTCACAGGAAGAGGAAGCACTTATTCAAGTGCTAATGACACACAAGACAGCTCTTGGGTGGTCCATAGGTGACCTTAAGGGCATAAGCCCAGCGAGATGCATGCACAAAATCTTATTGGAGGATAACGCTAAACCAGTGGTTCAACCACAGAGGCGGCTAAATCCAGCCATGAAAGAGGTGGTGCAGAAAGAGGTCACCAAACTACTAGAGGCTGGGATTATTTATCCTATTTCTGATAGCCCCTGGGTGAGCCCTGTCCAAGTTGTCCCAAAAAAGGGAGGCATGACAGTGATTCATAATGAAAAAAATGAACTGGTTCCTACAAGAACAGTTACAGGGTGGCGCATGTGTATTGACTACAGAAGGCTCAATACAGCCACCAAAAAGGATCATTTTCCTTTACCATTCATAGACCAGATGCTAGAAAGACTAACAGGTCATGATTATTACTGCTTTTTGGACGGCTACTCAGGCTATAACCAGATTGCAGTAGATCCTCAGGATCAAGAGAAAACAGCATTCACATGTCCATATGGAGTGTTTGCTTATAGAAGGATGCCATTTGGGCTGTGTAATGCGCCTGCAACCTTCCAGAGATGCATACTCTCTATTTTCTCTGATATGGTGGAAAAATTTCTGGAAGTCTTCATGGATGACTTCTCAGTATATGGAGACTCATTCAGCTCCTGTCTTGATCACCTGAAACTTGTTCTGAAAAGATGCCAAGAGACCAACCTAGTTTTAAACTGGGAAAAATGTCACTTCATGGTGACTGAAGGGATTGTTCTTGGGCATAAAATCTCAAACAAGGGAATAGAGGTGGATCAAGCAAAAATAAAGGTAATTGAAAAATTACCACCACCTGCCAATGTTAAGGCAATCAGAAGCTTTCTGGGGCACGCAGGATTCTATAGGAGGTTTATAAAGGATTTTTCAAAAATCACAAAATCTCTAAGCAATCTGCTAGCTGCTAACACGCCATTTGTGTTTGACACAGAGTGCCTGCAGGCGTTTGAAACGCTGAAAGCTAAGCTGGTCACAGCACCAGTTATTTCTACACCAGACTGGACATTACCATTTGAGCTAATGTGTGATGCCAGTGATCACGCCATTGGTGCAATGTTGGGACAGAGGCATGACAAGCTTCTGCAAGTCATTTATTACGCTAGTCGCGTTCTAAATGATGCCCAAAAAAATTACACAACCACAGAAAAAGAATTACTTGCAGTGGTTTACGCCATTGACAAGTTCAGATCATACTTAGTAGGATCAAAAGTGATTGTGTATACTGATCATGCTGCTCTTAAATATCTACTCACAAAGCAGGATTCAAAACCCAGGCTCATCAGATGGGTGTTGCTTCTGCAAGAGTTTGATATAGAAATAAGAGACAGAAAAGGGACAGAGAACCAAGTGGCTGATCATCTGTCCCGGATAGAGCCAGTAGAAGGGACGCCCCTGCCCTCTCTTGAGATCTCTGAGACTTTTCCGAATGAGCATTTATTTGCCATTTAGGAAACACAATGGTTTGCCGATATTGCAAACTATAAAGCTGCAAGGTTCATACCCAAGGAGTACAATAGGATACAAAAGAAGAAGTTAATTACTGATGCAAAGTACTACTTGTGGGATGAACCTTATCTCTTTAAGAGATGTGCAGACGGAATAATCCGTAGGTGTGTGCCTAGAGAAGAAGAACAGATGATCCTGTGGCATTGCCATGGATCTCAATATGGAGGCCATTTCGGAGGTGAGCGAACAGCCACCAAGGTCCTCCAATGTAGCTTCTATTGGCCCACACTCTATAAAGATTCCCGAGAGTTTGTACGTAACTGTGATAGTTGCCAAAGAGCTGGTAATCTGCCTCATGGTTACGCCATGCCTCAACAAGGAATCTTGGAAATTGAGTTGTTTGACGTATGGGGAATTGACTTCATGGGACCTTTCCCACCATCATACTCAAACATTTATATTCTGGTGGCAGTTGACTATGTATCAAAATGGGTTGAGGCCATTGCCACACCCACCAATGATACTAAAACAGTGCTGAAGTTCCTCCAGAAACATATCTTTAGCAGGTTTGGTGTCCCTAGAGTACTAATCAGTGATGGGGGCACTCACTTCTGCAATAAACAGCTTTACTCTGCCATGGTTCGGTATGGAATTCGCCATAAGGTGGCTATTCCATATCATCCACAAACTAATGGGCAAGCTGAAGTCTCTAACAGAGAATTAAAGAGAATCCTAGAACGGACAGTAAGTACCCGTAGAAAGGATTGGGCACGGAGCTTAGATGATGCTCTGTGGGCTTACAGAACAGCATTCAAGACCCCTATAGGGACCTCTCCATACCAACTTGTGTATGGTAAGGCATGTCACCTGCCTGTGGAACTGGAACATAAAGCCTACTGGGCAACCAGATTCCTAAACTTTGATGCCAAATTAGCAGGAGAAAAAAGATTGCTCCAGCTAAATGAGCTAGAGGAATTCAGATTCACAGCTTTCGAAAATGCCAAGCTTTATAAAGAGAAATAAAAAAAGTGGCATGACAGAAAGCTGTCATCTAGAATCTTTGAGCCAGGACAGAAGGTTCTGCTGTTCAACTCTAGACTCAGGCTATTCCCCGGGAAATTGAAATCCCGGTGGAGGGGACCATACGTGATTACAAGTGTATCACCATATGGTTATGTAGAGCTTCAAGATATTGATTCTGATAAGAGGTTCATTGTCAATGGACAGAGAATCAAGCATTATCTTGAAGGCAACGTTGAGCAAGAGTGCTCAAGGCTGAAGATAGACTAAAAGCTCAGCAAGGTCCAGCTAAAGACAATAAAGAAGCGCTTGCTGGGAGGCAACCCAGCCATGGGGCATCAATCCTCCAAGCATTTTGCCCCATTTCTATTTTTATTTTTATTTGTTTATATAGAGTTCATTGATAACAAGGTAAAGCATCAATTGCATAAGTTCACAGGGTTACAGAAGGAATTTGCACACAAAACAGAGAAAAAGAGCTCACTGGCAAGAAAACGCCAGTAAGAGCCCATTTTAGGCGTTCAGCGCCCAAAAGGGGCAGCCAGTGGGCGCTGAATGCCAGTAAAGATAGTAATCTGGCGTTCAACACCAGAAAAGGGCAACAATTGGGCGTTGAGCGCCCAGGAGAACAGCATTTGGGCGTTGAACGCCCAAAGCAGGCAGTGTTTGGGCGTTCAAACGCCAGGATGGTAGGGAGGAGGCAAACTCATTTTTCTTCATATTTTTTCATTCTAATCTTGATTTTCATACTTCAATTCATGATTTCTTGCATAAACATGTTAAGAACCCTGATTTCTAAAATCCCTAATTTCTAAAAATCCTACTTTAAAAATATCAAATGTATCTTAATCCATAAGCACCAAGCCCCTTTGCAAATTCAATCCAACTCTTTTCAAATCCTATTTTCAAAACAAATCTAATTTTTTTCCAACTAATATTTTTTTCAAATCTCCACATTATCTTTTTCAAAATCTAGATCTATCTTTTTTTCAAAAATCTTCTCTTATCATATCTTCTATCTTATCTTTTCCAAATCAATTTTTTTTATCATATCTTTATCTCTTTTTTCGAAAACCCACCCTCCCTCCCTGTAAATTTGGGTTCGGCCTCCCTCCCCTTCCATCAACAATTGCACCTAGCTCTCCTTCTATCCCTCTCCTTTCTTTTCTTTTGCTTGAGGACAAGCAACCCTCTAAGTTTGGTGTGTTTATCCGCGATCACTAAGATCATGGCTCCTAAAGGAAAACAACCCACTCCAAGAGGCAAGAAAGAGAGCATTCCAAAACCACTTTGGAATCAAGGGAAGTTCTTATCTAAAGAACATTCAGACCATTATAACAAAATAATGGGTCTGAGATCAGTGATCCCGGAAGTTAGATTCGATCTGAAAGAAGATGAATATCCGGAGATCCAGGAGCAAATTCGAATCAGGAACTGGGAAGTCCTAGCTAATCCTGAAACGAAGGTGGGAAGGAATATGATCCAGGAGTTCTATGCTAATATGTGGCAGACTGACAAGCAAAAACTATCTGGAACTGCTTTCTATGAATATCGGACCATGGTCAGAGGAAAGATTGTTCATACCACCCCTGACAAGATCAGAGAGATCTTAAAGCTACCTCAGCTGAAAGATGATCCAGACTCCTTCAACAGGAGAATGATGAGAACAGACAAGGGCCTGGATAAGATTCTAGAGGACATATGTATCCCTGGAGCCAGGTGGACCACCAACACAAAGGGTGTCCGAAATCAACTCAAGAGAGAAGATCTCAAACCAGTCGCCAGAGGATGGCTGGACTTCATTGGGCATTCTCTGTTGCCTACTAGCAACCGTTCTGAAGTCACAGTTAAAAGAGCAGTAATGATCCATTGCATCATGATGGGAAAAGAAGTGGAAGTTCATCAGCTGATCTCAGCTGAACTCTACAAAATTGCTAACAAAAATTCTAAAGAAGCCAGGTTGGCTTATCCAAACGTGATTTCTCTGCTCTGCAAGGACGCCGGGGTAAGGATGGGAATAACTGAGTATATCTCAGTTGAGAAACCAATCACCAAAGCATCAATGGAAAAACAACAAGCACAGGATGATCCCACCAAGAAGAAAACACAGGAATTTCTCCCAGAAATCCCTCAATCTGAATACTGGGAGTATCTTGAGACGTCTGTCCCCAAGATACGGGAAGCTATGGAACAAATAATAAAAGAACAGAAGGAACACAGTCAAATGCTAACCTATATGTTTAAAGAACAAGAGGAGCAAGGGCGTGACTTAAGGGAATTGAAGCGCCAGAAGTTATCTCTTGAAGAATCAAGCACCCCACGGATCAGAGGAACACCCATTTCCCAGAACAAAGGTTGTTAAATTCTAATTTCTGCTTTAACTCTGTGATAGTGTCATTAGAGAAGTTCACCTTAGGAGTCATATAGTAGTAATTAGTATCTATTTTGATTTTATCTCCAATTAAGCCATAGTTTATTTTTCTCTTCATCAGCAAACATGAATAAAATAGTAGATCTTTTGAATAAGAGGCAATAAAATTTCGAGTTTTAATAAGAGAAATTCTAATTAGTTACATGTGGTGGCAATACTTTCTCTCTTCTGAATGAATGCTTGAACAGTGAATATGTCTTTTGAATTTGTTGTTTAAGACTATTAAATATGTTGGCTCTTGAAAGAATGATGAACATGAGACATGTTATTGATAATCTGAAAAATCATAAAAAAAAATGAATGATTCTTGAAGCAAGAAAAAGCAGCAAAAAAAAAAGCCAATAGCCCTTAAAACCAAAAGGCAAGGGTAATAAAAAGGATCCCAAGGCTTTGAGCATCAGTGCATAGGAGGGCCTAAGGGAATAAAATCCTGGCCTAAGCGGCTAAATCAAGCTGTCCCTAACCATGTGCTTGTGGCGTGAAGGTGTCGAGTGAAAACTTGAGACTGAGCGGTTAAAGTCAAGGTCCAAAGCAGAAAGAAGAGTGTGCTTAAGAACTCTGGACACCTCTAATTGGGGACTTTAGGAAAGCTGAGTCACAATCTAAAAGGTTCACCCAATTATGTGTCTATGGCATTTATGTATCTGGTGGTAATACTGGAAAACAAAGTGCTTAGGGCCACGGCCAAGACTCATGAAATAGCTGTGTTCAAGAATCATCATACTGAAATAGGAGAATCAATAACACTATCTGAATTCTAAGTTCCTATAGATGCCAATCACTCTGAGCTTCAATGGATAAAGTGAGATGCCAAAACTGTTCGGAAGCAAAAAGCTACTAGTCCCGCTCATCTAATTAGAATCTGAGCTTCACTCAAAAACTCTGAGATATTATTGCTTCTCAACCTATTAGTCTTCTATTTTATTTGTCTAGTTACTTGAGGACAAGCAACAGTTTAAGTTTGGTGTTGTGATGAGCGGATATTTTATACGCTTTTTGGGGTTAATTTCATATAGTTTTTAGTATATTCTAGTTAGTTTTTAGTCTATTTCCATTAGTTTTTAGGAAAAATTCATATTTCTGGACTTTACTATGAGTTGTGTGTTTTTCTGTAATTTCAGGTATTTTTCTGGCTGAAATTGAGGGAGCTGAGCAAAAATCTGATTCAGGCTGAAAAAGGACTGCTGATGCTATTGGATTTTGACCTCCCTGCACTCAAAGTGGATTTTCTGGAGCTACAGAACTCAAAATGGCGCGCTTCCAATTGCGTTGGAAAGTAGACATCCAGGGCTTTCCAGCATATATAATAGTCCATACTTTGCTCAAGGATAGATGACGTAAACTGGCATTCAACGCCAGTTCTCTGCCCAATTCCGGCGTCCAGCGCCAGAAAAGGATTAAAAGTTGGAGTTCAACGCCAGAAATGGATCCAAACCTGGCGTTGAACACCCAAAACAGCCTTATGCACGTGAATTGCTTAAGTCTCAGCCCCAGCACACACCAAGTGGGCCCCAGAAGTGGATCTCTACACCATCCATCATAGTTTACTCATTTTTTGTAAACCTAGGCTACTAGTTTAGTATTTAAACAACTTTTAGAGACTTATTTTGTATCTCATGACATTTTAGATCTAAACTTTGTACTCTTTGACGGCATGAGTCTCTAAACTCCATTGTTGGGGGTGAAGAGCTCTGCTGTATCTCAATGAATTAATGCAAGTATTTCTGTTTTCCATTCAAACATGCGTGTTCCTATCTAAGATATCTATTCGCGCCTAACTATGGAGAAGGTGATGATCAGTGACACTCATCACCTTCCTCAATCCATGAACGTGTGTCTGACAATCACCTCCGTTCTACATCAGATTGAATGAATATCTCTTAGATTCCTTAATCAGAATCTCCGTGGTATAAGCTAGATTGATGGCGGCATTCATGAGAATCCGGAAAGTCTAAACCTTGTCTGTAGTATTCTGAGTAGGATTCAGGGATTGAATGACTGTGACGAGCTTCAAACTCGCGAGTGCTGGGCGTAGTGACAGACGCAAAAGGAGGGTGAATCCTATTCCAGCACGATCAGGAACCTCAGATGATTAGCCGTGCTGTGACAGAGCATTTGGATCATTTTCACAAGAGGAGGGGATGTAACCATTGACAACGGTGATGCCCCAACACACAGCTTGCCATAGAAGGACGTGCGTGCGTGAATCAGAGGACGAAGGAAAGCAGAGATTCAGAAGACAAAGCATCTCCAAAACTCTAACATATTCTCCATTACTGCATAATAAGTAACCTTTAACCCTTGCTCTCTTGTTTGTTCACAATTCAACTGATAAATACAATTGACTTCTTGACTAAGAATTGCAAGATAACCATAGATTGCTTCAAACCAACAATCTCCGTGGGATTCGACCCTTACTCACGTAAGGTATTACTTGGACGACCCAGTGCACTTGCTGGTTAGTAGTACGAGTTGTGAAAAGTGTGATTCACAATTTGTGCACCACCATGCCAAGACATTTTTCTCTTATGTATTTTCTACGGTGGAGTTTCTACACCTCATAGATTAAGGTGCAGAGCTTTGCTGTTCTTCATGAATTAATGAAAGTACTATTGTTTCTCTTTCAATTCACACATGTCTCTTCTCCAAGATATACTCTCGTTCTTAATTCAGTTAAGTCAGAATGAAGGGGTGACCCGTGACAATCACCCACTATCTTCATTACACGCTTAGCCAAGATCCGCGTTCCTGACAACCACAAGTGGTCTACATGATGTTCAACGTAGTCATTGGACGATAGCTGGAGTATAATCTCTTAGGCCTCTGGTTCGTGACTTTGACTTGCATCTCCTGACAATAGAGCAGTCGAACTCACAGAGATCAGAACCTTCGTGGTAAAGGCTAGAACAAACGAGCTTCAAACTCACGAATGTTGGGCACAGTGACAGTGTGCAAAAGGATAGAGAGATCCTATTCCGACACAAGTGAGAACCGACAGATGATTAGCCATGCGATAGCTGTGCCTGGTATTCTTCATCTGAGACGAGAGATCCGACAGATGATTAGCCATACAGAAGTCGTGCCTTGACCATTTTCACTGAGAGGACGGATGGTAGCCATTAACAACGGTGATCCACCAACATACAGCTTGCCATGGAAGGTAGCACGCATGATTGGATGAAGACAATAGGAAAACAGAGGTTCAGAAGCAACAAAGCATCTCTGAACGCTTATCTGAAATTCCCACCAATGAATTACATAAGTATCTTTATTTTAATTTATATTTTATTTATCTTTCAATTATCAAAATTCATAACCAATTGAATCCGCCTGACTAAGATTTACAGGATGACCATAGCTTGCTTAAACCAGCAATCTCTGTGGGATTGACCCTTACTCGCGTAAGGTTTTATTACTTGGATGACCCAGTGCACTTGCTGGTTAGTTGTACCGGAGTTGTGAAAAATGTGATCACAATTCCGTACACCAAGTTTTTGGCGCCGTTGCCGGGGATTGTTCGAGTTTGGACAACTGACGGTTCATCTTGTTGCTTAGATTAGGTAACCTTCTTTCTTGTTTCAACCTTTATTTTCTTTTCAAAAGGTTTTTAAAAATATTTCAAAAAAAAGAAAAAAAAGTTTTCGAAAAAAATGTTCTTCAAAAATTTTAAGAATGAATTCCACCTTAGAGCTCCATGATGATATGTTGAAGCTTGGCTGGCTATTAAGCCATGTCTAATTCTTTTAGAACGAAGCTTTCACGTATCATTGCAGCTATTGGAGGAGCCTTTGGATTCTCATTTATAATTCTGTGCTAAAGCTTGGCTGGCCATTTGGCCATGTCTAATTCTTTTGGACCGAAGTTGTAGACTAACATTGCATGAATCCTGGAATTCTTATTAAAAATTTTGAATTTCTTTATTTTCTTTTTCCAAAATAATTTCGAAAAAATACAAAAAGTTTAATAAAATCATGAAAACCAAAAAAAAAATTGTGTTTCTTGTTTAAGTCTTGTGTCAAATTTTAAGTTTGGTGTCAACTGCATTTTTTTAATTTAATTTTTTTAAAAAATTTCAAAAATTCATGCATTATGTTCTTCATGATCTTCAAGTTGTTCTTGATAATTTTCTTTTCTTGTTTTTCATATGCATTTTCAAATTGTTAGTGTCCCTAGTACAAAAGTTCTTAAGTTTGGTGTCTTGCATGTCGTTCTTTTCTTAAAAAATTTCAAAAATATGTTCTTGATGTTCATCATGATCTTCAAAATGTTCTTGGTGTTCATCTTGACATTCAAAGTATTCTTGCATGCATTATTTATTTTGATCTTAATTTTTATATTTTGTTTCATTTTGTTATTTTTCTCTCTCCTCATTAAAAATTCAAAAGTAAAAAAAATATATCGTTTCCTTATTCTTCTCATAATTTTCGAAATTTTGAGTTGACTTGGTCAAAAATTTTTAAAATTTAGTTGTTTCTTATTAGTCAAGTCAAAAATTTCAATTTAAAAACTTTATCTTTTCAAATCTTTTTCAAAATCAATTCTTTTTCATTTTTTTATGATTTTCGAATTTCATTCTTAAAATTTTTCAAAATCTTTTTTATTTTTCTTTTAATGTTTTCGAAAATTTTAAAACTAATTTTTCAAAATCTTTTTCTTAATTTTATTTCATATTTTCGAAAATTTCAAAATTAATGTTTTGATTCAAAAATTTTAAGTTTGTTACTTTCTTGTTAAGAAAGGTTCAATCTTTAAATTCTAGAATCATATCTTTTAGTTTCTTGTTAGTCAAGTCATCAACTTTAATTTTAAAAATCAAATCTTTTTAATTTCTTTTTCAATTCTTTTTCAAAATAAATTTCAATCATATCTTTTTAAAATTTTAATTTCAAAATCTTTTTCTAACTTCTTATCTTTTCAAAATTTATTTTCAAATCTTTTTCAACTAACTACTTGACTTGTTTGTTTTAATTTTAAAAAGTTTACTACTTCTTATCTTTTTCAAAACCACCTAACTACTTTTCCACTTCTAATTTTCGAAAATCACTAACCACTTTTTCAAAAATCTTTTTGATTAACTAATTGTTTTAGTTTTTAATTTTCTTGTATTTCTTTTTCAAATTTTCGAAACAAACTTAATTAATTAAATAAAAATAAAAATATTTTTCTTTTCCCTCTTCTTAAAATTCGAATACTCTCTCTCTCATCTCTTTCTATTTATTTTATTTATTTACTAACATTTCTCTTCTACTCATCTAATAATTCGAACCCTCTCCCTCTTTCTGTGTTCGAATTCTTCTTATTCTCTCTACCTCATTCTTCTATTATTCTTTTCCTCTGACACATAAAGGAATCTCTATACTGTGACATAGAGGATTCCTCTTCTCTCTTTGTTCTCTTCTTTTTCATATGAGCAGGAACAGGGATAAAGATATTCTTGTTGAAGCTGATCCTGAACCTGAAAGGACTCTGAAGAGGAAGCTAAGAGAAGCTAAAGCACAACACTCCAGAGAGGACTTTACAGCAAATTTTGAAAAAGAGGCAGACATGGCAGCCGAACCTAAGAACAATGGTGGAGATACAAGGAAGATGCTTGGTGACTTTACTATACCAACTTCCAACTTCTATGGTAGAAGCATCTCAATTCCTGCAATTGGAGCAAACAACTTTGAGCTTAAGCCTCAATTAGTTTCTCTAATGCAGCAGAATTGCAAGTTTCATAGACTTCCATTGGAAGATTCTCATCAGTTCTTAGCTGAATTCTTGCAAATCTGTGACACTGATAAGACCAATGGGGTTGATCCCGAGGTCTACAGACTTATGCTTTTCCCCTTTGTTGTAAGAAACAGAGCTAGGATATGGTTGGACTCACAACCTAGAGAAAGCCTGAACTCTTGGGAAAAGTTGGTCAATGCTTTCTTGGCTAAATTCTTTCCACCTCAAAAGATGAGCAAGCTTAGAGTGGAAGTCCAAACCTTCAGACAGAAGGAAGGTGAGTCCCTCTATGAAGCTTGGGAAAGATACAAGTAATTGATCAGAAGGTGTCCTTCTGACATGCTTTCAGAATGGAGCATCTTAGGTATATTCTATGATGGTCTGTCTGAATTGTCCAAGATGTCATTGGACCACTCTGTTGGTAGATCTCTTCATCTGAAGAAAATACCTGCAGAAGCCCAGGAACTCATTGAAATGGTTACAAATAGCCAGTTCATGTATACTTCTGAAAGAAATCCTGTGAATAATGGGATGACTCAGAAAAAAGGAGTTCTTGAGATTGATACTCTGAATGCCATTTGGCTCAGAATAAAATATTGACTCAGCAAGTCAATATGATTTCTCAGAATCTGACTGCAATGCAAGCTGCATCCGGCAGTACTAAAGAAGCTTCCTCTGAACGAGAGGCTTATGACCCTGAGAATCCTGCAATGGAAGAGGTGAATTACATGGGAGAATCCCATGGAAACACCTATAATCCTTCATGGAGAAATCATCCAAATTTCTCATGGAAGGATCAACAGAAGCCTCAACAAGGCTTCAATAATAATAATAGTGGGAGAAATAGGTTTGGCAATAGCAAGCCTTTTCCATTATCTTCTCAGCAACAGATAGAGAATTCTAAGCAGAGCCTCTCTGACTTAGCAACCATAGTCTCTGATCTATCTAAGACCACTCTCAGTTTTATGACTGAAACAAGGTCCTCCATCAGAAATTTAGAGGCACAAGTAGGTCAGCTAAGTAAAAGAGTTACTCAAATCCCTCATAGTACTCTCCCAAGCAATACAGAAGAGAATCCAAAGAGAGAGTGCAAGGCCATCAATATATCCAAAGTGACCGAACCTATAGAGGAGGAAGAGGCAGTGATTTATAGTGAGGAAGACCTCAATGGACGTCCGCTGACCACTAAGGAGTTCCCTAATGAGGAACCAAAGGAATCTGAGGCTCATACAGAGACCATACAGATTCCACTGAACTTACTGTTGCCATTCATGAGCTCTGATGAGTATTCTTCCTCTGAAGAGGATGAAGATATTGTTGAAGAGCAAGTTGCTCGGTATCTAGGAGCAATCATGAAGCTGAATGCCAAGTTATTTGGTAATAAGACTTGGGAGGATGAACCTCCACTGCTCATCAATGAACTGAATGCCTTGGTTCAGCAGAAATTACCTCAGAAGGAACCGGATCCCGGAATGTTCTTAATACCTTGTACCATAGGCACCATGACCTTTGAGAAGGCTCTGTGTGACCTGGGGTCAGGTATAAACCTCATGCCACTCTCTGTAATGGAGAAACAATGGATCTTTGAGGTACAAGCTGTAAGAATCTCACTAGAGATGGCAGACAAATAAATAAAAAAGGCTTATGGACTTGTAGAGGATGTCTTAGTGAAGGTTGAAGGCCTTTACATCCCTGCTGACTTCATAATCCTAGACACTGGGAAGGATAAGGATGAATCCATCATCCTTGGAAGACCCTTCCTAGCCACAGCAAGGGCTGTGATTGATGTAGACAGAGGAGAGTTAGTCCTTCAATTGAATGAGGACTACCTTGTGTTTAAGGCTCAAGGATCTTCTTCTGTAAACATGGAAAAGAAGCATGAAAAGCTTCATCCAATTCTCTCCATACAGAGTCAAGCAGAGCCCCCACATTCAAACTCTAAGTTTGGTGTTGGGAGGCCAAAATCATGCTCTGAGTATCTGTAAAGCTCTGTAAGAGCTTACTGTCAAGCTATTGACATTAAAGAAGTGCTTATTTGGAGGCAACCCAATCTTATTTATCTATGTTAATTACTTTTTCATTTCATTTTCCACTGTTAGTTTATGTTTTCTTTAGGTTGATGATCATGTGGAGTCACAAAAACAACTGCAGAATTAAAGCGGAATCAAAAACAGCATCAAAAACAGCACACCCTGGAGGATAGGCTTACTGGCGTTTAAACGCCAGTAAGGATAGCAGAATGGGCGTTTAACGCCCAGTCTGGCAGCATTCTAAGCGTTAAATGCCAGAATTGGCAGACAGACTGGCGTTTAACACCAGAAAAGGGTGTCTGGCTGGCGTTAAACGCCAGAAAGGGGCCTCAGCCTGGCGTTTAACACCAGGAAAGGCAGCAAATTGGCGTTTAAACGCCAGAAAGGGCTGTCCAAGGGCGTTTAAATGCCAGAAAGGTGCAGGGACTAGAATTCCTTGACACCTCAGGATCTGTGAACCCCACAGGATCCCCATCTACCCCAACTCACTCTCTCTCCTTTTCACACCTTTTCATAACACTCTTTCCCAAAAACTCCACCTACCTCACCATTCAAATTCAAAATATTTCCCTCCCAAACCTAACCCCTTCTTACACGAATTTCCTCTCTCTCTTACCCTATAAATACCCCTCCTTACCACCTTCAATTTCACACATCATAAATACTTAAACCCCCTTGGCCGAATTTAAAACACCCCTCTATCTCCTTCATTTATTCTTCTTCTCCTCCTTTCTTTCTTCTTTTGCTCGAGGATGAGCAAACCTTTTAAGTTTGGTGTGGGAAAAAGCTCTGCTTTTTATTTTTCCATAACCATTAATGGCACCTAAGGCCGGAGAAACCTCTAGAAAGAGGAAAAGAAAGGCAGTTGCTTCCACCTCCGAGTCATGGGAGATGGAGAGATTCATCTCAAAGGTCCATCAAGACCACTTCTATGAAGTTGTGACCAAGAAAAGGGTGATCCCCAAGGTCCCCTTCATGCTCAAAAAGAGTGAATATCTGGAGATCCGACGTGAGGTTCGGAGAAGAGGTTGGGAAGCTCTCACCAACCCCATCCAACAAGTCAAAATCTTAATGGTTCAAGAGTTCTATGCTAATGCATGGATCACTAAGAACCATAATCAAAGTATGAACCTGAACCCAAAGAATTGGCTCACAATGGTTTGAGGAAAATACTTGGATTTCAGTCCGGAAACCGTGAGGTTGGCATTCAACTTGCCAATGATGTAAGGAGATCCTCATCCTTTCACTAGAAGGGTCAACTTTGATCAAAGGTTGGACCAAGTCCTCACAGACATTTGTGTGAAAGGAGCACAATGGAAGAGAGACTCAAAAGGAAAGTCGGTTCAATTGAGAAGGCCTGACCTCAAACCCGTGGCTAGAGGATGGTTGGAGTTCATCAAACGCTCTATCATTCCTACTAGCAACTGGTCTGAAGTAACTGTGGATCGGGCTATCATGATCCATAGTATCATGATTGGAGAGGAAGTGGAAGTTCATGAGATCATACCTCTAGAACTATTCAAGGTGGCTGACAAGCCCTCCACTTTGGCAAGGTTAGCCTTTCCTCATCTCATCTGTCAGCTATGCAATTCAGCCGGAATTGTCATAGAGGAATACATCCTCATTGAAGAGGACAAGCCCATCACTAAAAAGAGGATGGAGCAAACAAGAGAGCCCGCTCATGGACCTCAACAAGAGCATGAGGAATTTTCTCATCAAGAAATCCCTAAGATGCCTTAAGGGATACACTTTTCTCCACAAAGCTATTGGGAGCAACTCAACACCTCTTTAGGAGATTTGAGTTCCAACATGGAGCAACTAAGGATGGAGCACCAAGAGCACTCCATTATCCTCCATGAAATCAGAGAGGACCAAAGAGCCATGAGGGAAGAGCAACAAAGGCAAGGAAGAGATATTGAGGAGCTCAAGCACTCCATAGGATCTTCAAGAGGAAGAACTAGCTGCCGTCACTAAAGTGGACCCGTTCTTTAATTTCCTTGTTCTTATTTTTCTGTTTTTTGTTTCTATGCTTTATGTTTTGTCTATGTTTGTGTCTTTATTACATGATCATTAGTGTCTAGTGTCTATGTCTTAAAGCTATGAATGATTCCATGAATCGCTCACCTCTCTTAAATGAAAAAAAAAATGCTTTTATTTGCAAAAGAACAAAAAGTATATGAATTTCGAATTTTATCTTGAAATTAGTTTAATTATTTTGATGTGGTGGCAATACTTTCTGTTTTCTGAATGTATGCATAAACAGTGCATGTTTGAAGTTGGAATTAAGAAAAGTTGGCTCTTGAAAGAATAATGAAAAAAGAGACATGTTATCAGTAATCTGAAAAGTCATAAAATTGATTCTTAAAGCAAGAAAAAGTAATGAAAAACAAAAGCTTGCAAAAAAAAAAAGCAAAAAAAGCCAATAGCTCTTTAACTCAAAAGACAAGAGCAAAAAGCCAATAACCCTTTAAACTAAAAGGCAGGGATAAAATGGATCAAAGGCTTTGAGCATCAATGGATAGGAGGGCCCAATGGAATAAAATCCTGGCCTAAGTGGCTAAATCAAGTTGTCCCTAACCATGTGCTTGTGTCATGAAGGTCCAAGTGAAAAGCTTGGGACTGAGTGATAAAAGTCGTAATCCAAAGCAAAAGAGTGTGCTTAAGAACTCTGGGCACCTCTAACTGGGGACTCTAGCAAAGCTGAGTCACAATCTGAAAAGGTTCACCCAGTTATGTGTCCGTGGCATTTATGTATCCGGTGGTAATACTGGAAAACAAAATGCTAAGGGTCACGGCCAAGACTCATAAAGTAGCTGTGTTCAAGAATCAAAAAGAATTTAACTAGGAAAATCAATAACATTATCTGTATTTCTGAGTTACTAAAGAGGCCAACAATTCTGAACTCCAATGGATAGAGAGATGCCAAAACTATTCAGAGGCAAAAAGCTACTAGTCCCGCTCATCTAATTAAAACTAATATTCATTGATATTTTTGAAATTTATTGTATTTTGTCTTCTTTTTATCTTATTTAGTCTTTGGTTTCTTGGGGACAAGCAACAATTTAAGTTTGGTGTTGTGATGAGCATATAATTTATACGCTTTTTGGCATTGTTTTTAGGTAGTTTTTAGTATGTTTTAGTTACTTTTTATTATATTTTTATTAGTTTTTATGCTAAAATCACATTTCTGGACTTTACTATGAGTTTGTGTGTGATTCTGTAATTTCAGATATTTTCTGGCTGAAATTGAGGGACCTGAGCAAAAATCTGATTCAGAGGCTGAGAAAGGACTACAGATGCTGCTGGATTCTGACCTCCCTGCACTCAAACGCATTTTTCTGGAGCTACAGAAGTCCAATTGGCACGTTCTCAATTGGGATGGAAAGCTAACATCTTGGGCTTTCTAGCAATGTATAATATTTTATACTTTACCCGAGATTTGATGGCCCAAACTGGTGTTCAACACTAGCCAGAGACCCTTTTTTGGCGTAAAACGCCGGAACTGGCACCAGAACTAGAGTTGAACGCCCAAACTGGCATCCAAGCTGGTGTTTAACTCTAGAAAGGGCCTATGGACGTGTAAAGCTCAATGCTCAGCCCAAGCACACACCAAGTGGGCCCCAGAAGTGGATTTCTGCACTATCTGCACTTAGTTACTTATTTTCTGTAATCTTTAGTAACTAGTTTAGTATAAATAGCACTTTTTACTATTGTATTTGGATCTTATGCCATTTTTCACATTTGGAGGCTGGCCACACGACCATGCCAAGACATTTTTCTCTTATGTATTTTCTACGGTGGAGTTCCTACACCTCATAGATTAAGGTGCGAAGCTCTGTTGTTCTTCATGAATTAATGAAAGTACTATTGTTTCTCTTTCAGTTCACGCATGCCTCTTCTCCAAGATATACTCTCGTTCTTAATTCAGTTAAGTCAGAATGAAGGGGTGACCCATGACAATAACCCACTATCTTCATTACTCGCTTAGCCAAGATCTACGTGCCTGACAACCACAAGCGGTCTACATGATGTTCAACGTAGTCATTGGACGACAGCTGGAGTATAATCTCTTAGGCCTCTGGTTCGTGACTTTGACTTGCATCTCCTGACAACAGAGCAGTCGAACTCACAGAGATCGGAACCTTCGTGGTAAAGGCTAGAACAAACGAGCTTCAAACTCACGAATGTTGGGCGCAGTGACAGTGTGCAAAAGGATAGAGAGATCCTATTCCGACACAAGTGAAAACTGACAAATGATTAGCTGTGCGGTAGCTGTGCCTAGTATTCTTCATTCGAGATGAGAGATCCGACAGATGATTAGCCGTACAAAAGCCGTGCCTGGACCATTTTCACTGAGACGACGGATGGTAGCCATTGACAACGGTGATCCACCAACATACAGCTTGCCATGGAAAGGAGTACGCATGATTGGATGAAGACAATAGGAAAGCAGAGGTTCAGAAGTAACAAAGCATCTCCAAACGCTTATCTGAAATTCCCACCAATGAATTACTTAAGTATCTTTATTTTAATTTACGTTTTATTTATCTTTCAATTATCAAAACTCATAACCAATTGAATCCGCCTGACTAAGATTTACAGGATGACCATAGCTTGCTTCAAGCCGGCAATCTCCGTGGGATCGACCCTTACTCGTGTAAGGTTTTATTACTGGGACGACCCAGTACACTTGCTGGTTAGTTGTATCGGAGTTGTGAAAAGTGTGATCACAATTCCGTGCACCACCTAGCGTTTGATCTGAAGCAAAGGAGATTAATGACCGCTGACCCGGTATTAATCATTTACAGCCTGCCATGGAAAGAATCAATCAGAAGTTGGAATAGATGGTGAGAAAAGTTGATCTAGAAGGAAGAAGCATCTCCGAAGCCTCAACCATTCTCATACTATTGATTTCACACCTGTCTAGTAACATTTTATTTATTTATTATGTTTTATGCATTTTTCTACAACAATCATCTTTTCTATCCGCCTGACTAAGATCTACAAGATAACCATTGCTTGCTTAAACCAACAATCTCCGTAAGATCGACCCTCACTCACTTGAGGTATTACTTGGACGACCTGGTGCACTTGTCGGTCTATCTGTGCAAATATTATGGAGCCAGTTTAGCCCACCAGTATTTATTAGGGGGTTTGGGTTAGGGTTCAATTATGGGGTAGGGTAATTGGGAGGAAATTTTTGAATTTAAAGTGGGTGTGGTTGGTGGAAATGGTTGGATGGTGGTGATAAATGGTAGAAAGGTGATGTGGATGTGATTGGTTGAGTGTGTATGGGGAAGAGTGTGTATAGAGAAGAGGAAAAGTAAGAGAGTGAAGAATGTGGGGGTAGATGGAGATTCTGTGGGACCCACTGATCCTGAGAGGCTAGGGAATTCAAGTTCTTTGCCCCCTTGTTGGCTTTGAATGCCTAGCCTCTGCTCCCTGGCTAGCGTTCAATGCCAGCTTCCTACTTGATGAGCGGATAATTTATACGCTTTTTGGCATTATTTTTAAGTAGTTTTCAGCATGTTTTATTTACTTTTTAGTATATTTTTATTAGTTTTTATTTAAAATTCACATTTCTGGACTTTACTATGAGTTTGTGTGTTTTTCTATGATTTCAAGTATTTTCTGGCTAAAATTGAGGGACCTGAGCAAAAATCTGATTCAGAGGCTGAAAAAGGACTGCAGATGTTGTTGGATTCTGACCTCCCTGCACTCGAAGTAGATTTTCTGGAGCTACAGATACCCAATTGGTGCGCTCTCAATTGCGTTGGAAAGTAGACATCCAGGGCTTTCCATAAATATATAATAGTCCATACTTTGACCGAGTTTTGACGACGCAAACTGGCATTCAAACGCCTACTTCCTATCCTATTCTGAAGTTAAACACCAGAAACAGGTTACAAACCAGAGTTAAACGCCAGAAACAGGCTGCAACCTGGCGTTTAACTCCAAGAGAAGTCTCTACACGTGTAAAGCTCAATGCTCAGCCCAAGCACACACCAAGTGGGCCCAGAAGTGGATTTCTGCATCATTTACTTATTTCTGTAAACCCTAGGCTACTAGCTCATTATAAATAGGACCTTTTACTATTGTATTTTCATCTTTTGATCATGTTTTTATGATTGAACCCTCTTTGGGAGTCTGGCCATTCGGCCATGCCTAGACCTTATTCTTATGTATTTTCAACGGTAGAGTTTCTACACCCCATAGATTAAGGTGTGGAGCTCTGCTGTTATTCATGAATTAATGCAAAGTACTATTGTTTTTCTATTCAACTCAAGCCTATTTCTTCTCTAAGATATTCATTCGCACACAAGAACATGATGAATGTGATGATTATGTGACACTCATCACCATTCTCACTTATGAACGCGTGCCTGACAACCACTTCCGTTCTACATGCAAACAAGCTTGAATGTGTATCTCTTGGGTTTCTAATCTAAGATTAAAACCTTCGTGGTATAGGCTAGAATTATTGGCGGCCATTCTTGAGATCCGGAAAGTCTAAACCTTGTCTGTGGTATTCCGAGTAGGATCTGGGAAGGGATGACTGTGACGAGCTTCAAACTCGCGAGTGTTGGGCATAGTGACAGACGCAAAAGGATCAATGGATCCTATTCCAACATGATCGAGAACCAACAGCTGATTAGCCGTGCGGTGACAGCGCATTTGGACCATTTTCACTGAGAGGACGGACGGTACCCATTGACAACGGTGATCCCCCAACATACAGCTTGCCAGGGAAAGGAGTATGAATGATTGAATGAAAGCAGTAGGAAAGCAGAGATCCAGAAGGAACGAAGCATCTCCATACGCTTATTTGAAATTCTCACCAATGAATTACATAAGTATCTCTATCCTATTTAATATTTTATTTAAATTTAAACTATCAAAATTACATAACCATTTGAATCTGCCTGACTGAGATTTACAAGATAACCATAGCTTGCTTCAAGCCGACAATCTCCGTGGGATCGACCCTTACTCACGTAAGGTTTATTACTTGGACGACCCAGTGCACTTGCTGGTTAGTTGTGCAAAGTTGTGAAAAGAGAATTGAGATTATGATTGTGCGTACCATGTTTTTGGCGCCATTGAGATCACAATTTCGTGCACCAAGTTTTTGGCGCCGTTGCCGGGGATTGTTCGAGTTTGGACAACTGACGGTTCATCTTGTTGCTCAGATTAGGTAATTTTATTTTATTTATAAGCTTTTTATTTCTTATTTTAGAAAAATACAAAAAAAAGTTTTTCTTCTTTTTTGTTTTTCCCAAAATAACTTTTGAAAAATCCAGAAAAAAAAATTAACAAAACCATAAAAACCGAAAATTTGATGTTTCTTGTTTGAGTCTAGTGTCAATTTTTATGTTTGGTGTCAATTGCATATTTTTTATTTTCAAAAAAAATTTCGAAAATTCATGCATAATGTTCTTCATGATCTTCAAGTTGTTCTTGATGATCTTCTTTGTTTGATATTTGCATTTCCATGTTTTGTGTCTTTTCTTGTTTTTCATATCTATTTTCAATTTGTTAGTATCTAAACATTAAAAATTTTAAGTTTTGTGTCTTGCATGTTTTTCTTTTCTTAAAAAATTCTCAAAAATAAGTTCTTGGTGTTCATCTTGACATTAAAAGTGTTCTTGGTGTTCATCTTGATATTCAAAGTGTTCTTGCATGCATTGTGTGTTTTGATTCATAATTTTCATGTTTTGAGTCTTTTTGTTGTTTTTCTCTCTCTTCATAAAAATTCAAAAATAAAAAAATATCTTTCCCTTATTCTCTCATAAATTTTTGAAAATTTGGTTTGATTTAGTAAAAAAGTTTTTAAATTTAATTGTTTTTTATGAGTTAAATCAAATTTTCAGTTTAAAAATTCTATCTTTTTCAAATCTTTTTCAAAATTCAAATCTTTTTCAATTTTTCTTTCATATTTTCTAAATTTCAAATTGATTTTCAAAATCTTTTTCTTATTTTTGTTTCATATTTTCGGATTTATTGCTAGCATTTAATTTCCCTTTTAAATCTTTTTCAAAATGATTTTCAATCATATCTTTTTCAAAATCAATTTCAAATTCTGTTCTAACTTCTTATCTTTTCAAAATTGATTTTCAAATCTTTTTCAATTAACCACTTAACTTTTTGTTTGATTTTAAAAGTTTACTATTTCAATCGTATCTTTTTCAAAACCACCTAACTAATTTTCTCTCTCTAATTTTCGAAAACTCCTCCCTTTTTTTTTTCAAAATTCCTTTTAATTAACTAATTGTTTTCAATTTTAATTTAATTTTATTTCCCTTTTTAATTTTCGAATTTTTCTGTTCCCCTTCTTCTATTCTTCTCTTCTTCTACTCACATAAAGGAATCTCTATACTATGACATAGAGGATTCCATACTTTCTTGTTCTCTTCTCTTTCATATGAGTAGGAACAAGGACAAAGGCATTCTTATTGAAGCTGATCCTGAACCTAAAAGGACTCTAAAGAGGAAACTAAGAGAAGCTAAAGCACAAAACTCTCGAGAGGACCTAACAGAAATTCTTGAAAAAGAAGTAGAGATGGCAGCCGAAAATAATAACAATGGTGAAGATGCAATGATGATGCTTGGTGACTTTATTGCACCCTCTTCTAACTTCTACAGAAGAAGCATCTCAATTCCTGCCATTAGAGCAAACAACTTTGAGCTTAAGCCTCAATTAGTTTCTCTAATGCAATAGAATTGCAAGTTTCATGGACTTACATTGAAAGATCCCCATCAGTTCTTAGCTGAATTCTTGCAAATCTGTGACACTGTCAAGACCAATGGAGTTGATCCCGAGGTCTACAGGCTTATGCTTTTCCCTTTTTCTATAAGAGACAGAGCTAGAACATGGTTGGATTCACAACCTAAGGAAAGCCTGCACTCTTGGGAAAAGCTGGTCAGTGCTTTCCTGGCCAAATTCTTTCCACCTCAAAAGATGAGCAAGCTTAGAGTGGAAATCCAAACCTTCAGACAGAAGGAAGGTGAGTCCCTCTATGAAGCTTGGGAAAGATATAAGCAACTGATCAAAAGGTGTCCTACTGACATGCTTCCAGAATGGAGCATCATATGTATATTCTATGATGGTCTGTCTGAGTTGTCAAAAATGTCATTGGACCATTCTGCAGGAGGATCTCTTCATCTGAAAACCCCTGCAGAAGCTCAGGAACTCATTGAAATGGTTGCAAATAACCAGTTCATGTACACCTCTGAGAGGAATCCTGTGAATAATGGGACGCCTCAGAAGAAGGGAGTTCTTGAAAATGATACTCTGAATTCCATATTAGCTTAGAACAAAATATTGACTCAGCAAGTCAATATGATTTCTCAGAGTCTGAATGGATTGCAAGCTGCATCCAACAGTACTAAAGAAGCATCTTCTGAAGAAGAAGCTTATGATCCTGAGAACCCTGCAATGGCAGAGGTGAATTATATAGGAGAACCCTATGGAAACACCTATAATCCTTCATGGAGAAATCATCCAAATTTCTCATTGAAGGACCAACAGAAGCCTCAACAACGCTTCAACAATAATGGTGAAAGAAATAGGTTTAGCAATAGCAAGCCTTTTCCATTATCTTCTCAGCAACAGACAGAGAATTCTGAATAGAGCCATTCTGGCCTGGCAACCATAGTTTCTGATCTATCCAAGACCACACTAAGTTTTATGAATGAAACAAGGTCCTCCATTAGAAATTTGGAGGCACAGGTGGGTCAACTGAGTAAGAAGATTACTGAAACTCCTCCCAGTACTCTCCCAAGCAATACAAAAGAAAATTCCAAGAGAGAGTGCAAGGCCATAACCATGACCAACATGACTGAACCTGGAGAGAGTGAGGAGGATGTGAGTCCCAGTGAGAAAAGCCTCATGGGACGTCCTCTGGACAGAAAGGAGTTTCCCTTTGAGGAACCAAAGGAATTTGAGGCTCATACAGAGACCATAGAGATTCCATTGAACTTTCTTCTACCATTCATGAGCTCTGATGAATATTCTTCCTCTGAAGAGGATGAAGATACCATTGAAGAGCATGTTGCTAAGTATCTAGGAGCAATCATGAAACTGAATGCCAAGTTATTTGGTAATGAGACTTGGGATGATGAACCCCCCTTGTTCACCAATGAACTGAGTGCATTAATGAGGCAGACACTACCTCAGAAGAAATCGAACCCCAAAAAATTCTTCATACCTTGTACCATAGGCACCATGACCTTTGAGAAGGCTCTATGTGACCTGGGATTAGGGATAAACCTCATGCCCCTCTCTGTAATGGGGAAATTGGGAATCTTTGAGGTACAAGCTGTAAGAATCTCACTAGAGATGGCAGACAAATCCATGAAACAGGCTTATGGACTAGTAGAGGACGTGCTAGTGAAGGTTGAAAGCCTTTACATCCCTGCTGATTTCATAATCCTAGACACTAGGAAGGATGAGGATGAATCCATCATCCTTGGCAGACCCTTCCCAGCCATAGCAAAAGCAGTGATTGATGTTGACAGAGGAGAGTTGGTCCTTCAGTTGAATGAGGACTACCTTGTATTCAAGACTCAAGGTTCTCCTTCTGTAACCATAGAGAGGAAGCATGAAAAGCTTCTCTTAATACAGAGTCAAACAAAACCCCCACATTCAAACTCTAAGTTTGGTGTTGGGAGGCCATAACCAAACTCTAAGTTTGGTGTTGAGAGGCTCCAACCTTGCTCTGATTATCTGTGAGGCTCCATGAGAGCTCACTGTCAAGCTATTGACATTAAAGAAGCGCTTGTTGAGAGGCAACCCAATGTTATTTAATTATATCTATTTATTCTCCATTGCTATTTTATGTTTTCTTTAGGTTGATTATCATGTGAAGTCACAAAAACAACTGAAAAATCAAAAACAGAATGAAAAATAGCAATAAAAATAGCTCACCCTGGAGGAAGAGCTTACTGGCATTTAAACGCCAGTAAGAAGCATCAAACTGGCGTTTAACGCCAGAAAGAAGCATCAAACTGGCGTTAAACGCCAGAAACAAGCACCAGACTGGCGTTTAATGCCAGAACAGAGCATGGAATTGGCGTTTAACGCCAAGAATGGAAAAAAAGCTGGCGTTAAACGCCAGAAACAAGCAGCAAGCTGGCGTTTAACGCCAGACATGCATTCTAAGGGCGTTTTGCACGCCTAAATGGACCAGGGATACTAAGTCCTTAACCCCTCTGGATCTGTGGATCCCACAGGATCCCCACCTACCCCACCTCTTCTTCTCTCCTCTTTACACATTTTCATAACACTCTTCCCCAAATACCCTTAACCACTCACATCCATCTACTCTTCCCCATAAACCCCACCTACCTCCAAAATTCAAATTCCTTTCCCTCCCAAACCCAACCCTAATGGTCGAAACCTACCCTCCCCCACCCTTATATAAACCCCTTAACACTACTCAATTTTCACACATCACAAACACTACTTCCCCCCTTGGCCGAATACACTCTCTCACTCCATCTCCATTTTCTTCTTCTTCTACTACTTTCTTTCTTCTTTTACTCGAGGACGAGCAAACCTTTTAAGTTTGGTGTGGTAAAAGCATTGCTTTTGTTTTTCTATAACCATTAATGGCACCTAAGGCCAGAGAAACCTCAAGAAAGAGGAAAGGAAAGGCAATTGCTTCCACCTCTGAGTCATGAGAGATGGAGAGATTCATCTCAAAGGTCCATCAAGACCACTTCTATGAAGTTGTGGCCAAGAAGACATCCTCATTGAAGAGGACAAGCCCATCACTAAAAAGAGGATGGAGCAAACAAGAGAGCCCACTCATGGACCTTAACAAGAGCATGAGGAAATTCCTCATCATTAAATTCTTGAGATGCCTCAAGGGATGCACTTTCCTCCGCAAAACTATTGGGAGCAAATTAACACCTCCCTAGGAGAATTAAGTTCCAACATGGGACAACTAAGGGTGGAGCACCAAGAGCACTCCATCATTCTCCATGAGATTAGAGAAGATCAAAGAGCTATGAGGGAGGAGCAACAAAGGCAAGGAAGAGACATAGAGGAGCTCAAGAACACCATTGGTTCTTCAAGAGGAGGAAGATGCCACCCTCACTAAGGTGGACCCGTTCCTTAATCTCCTTGTCTAATTATTTTTTCTGTTTTCATTCTCTATGTTTTATGTTTATTTATGTTTGTGTCTTTATTACATGATCATTAGTGTCTAGTGTCTATGTCTTAAAGCTATGAATGTTCTATGAATCCATCACCTTTCTTAAATGAAAAATGTTTTAACCACAAAAGAACAAGAAGTACATGATTTCGAATTCATCATTGAAATTAGTTTAATTATTTTGATGTGGTGACAATACTTTTTGTTTTCTGAATGAATGCTTGAACAGTGCATATGTCTTTTGAATTTGTTGTTTATGAATGTTAAAATTGTTGGCTCTTGAAAGAATGATGAAAAAGGAGAAATGTTATTTGATAATCTAAAAAATCATAAAATTGATTCTTGAAGCAAGAAAAAGCAGTGAATGACAAAGCTTGCGAAAAAAATGGCGAAAATAAAAGAAAAAAAAAAGAGAAGAAAAAGAAAAAGCAAGCAAAAAAAGCCAATAGCTCTTTAAACCAAAAAGCAAGAGCAAAAAGCCAATAGCCCTTTAAACCAAAAGACAAGGGTAAAAAGGATCCAAGGCTTTGAGCATCAGTGGATAGGAGGGACCAAAGGAATAAAATCCTGGCCTAAGCGGCTAATCCAAGATGATCCTAACCATGTGCTTGTTGCATGAAGGTGTCAAGTGAAAAGCTTGAGACTGAGCGGTTAAAGTCGTGATCCAAAGCAAAAAAAAGAGTGTGCTTCAGAACCCTGGGCACCTCTAATTGGGGACTCTAGCAAAGTTGAGTCACAATCTGAAAAGGTTCACCAGTTATGTGTCTGTGGCATTTATGTATCCGGTGGTAATACTGGAAAACAAAGTGCTTAGGGCCACGGCCAAGACTCATAAAGTAGCTATGTTCAAGAATCAACATACTGAACTAGGAGAATCAATAACACTATCTAAATTCTGAGTTCCTATAGAAGCCAATCATTCTGAACTTCAAAGGATAAAGTGAGATGCCAAAACTTTTTCTGGACTTTACTATAAGTTTGTGTATTTTTCTATAATTTCAGGTATTTTCTGGCTGAAATTGAGGGACCTGAGCAAAAATCTGATTCAGAGGCTGAAAAAGGACTGTAGATGTTGTTGGATTCTGACCTCCCTGCACTCAAAGTGGATTTTCTGGAGCTACAGATACCCAATTGGACGATGCAAACTGGCATTCAAACGCCTACTTCCTACCCTATTCTGAAGTTAAACGCCAGAAACAGGTTACAAACCAGAGTTAAACGCCAGAAACAGGCTGCAACCTGGCGTTTAACTCCAAGAGAAGTCTCTACACGTGTAAAGCTCAATGCTCAGCCCAGGCACACACCAAGTGGGCCCAGAAGTGGATTTCTGCATCATTTACTTATTTCTGTAAACCCTACGCTACTAGCTCATTATAAATAGGACCTTTTACTATTGTATTTTCATCTTTTGATCATGTTTTTATGATTGAACCCTCTTTGGGAGGCTGGCCATTCGGCCATGCCTAGACCTTATTCTTATGTATTTTCAACGGTGGAGTTTCTACACCCCATAGATTAAGGTGTGGAGCTCTGTTGTTCTTCATGAATTAATGCAAAGTACCATTGTTTTTCTATTCAACTCAAGCCTATTTCTTCTCTAAGATATTCATTCGCACACAAGAACATGATGAATGTGATGATTATGTGACACTCATCACCATTCTCACTTATGAACGCGTGCCTGACAACCACTTCCGTTCTACATGCAAACAAGCTTGAATGTGTATCTCTTGGGTTTCTAATCTAAGATTAAAACCTTCGTGGTATAGGCTAGAATTATTGGCGGCCATTCTTAAGATTCGGAAAGTCTAAACCTTGTCTGTGGTATTCCGAGTAGGATCTGGGAAGGGATGACTGTGACGAGCTTCAAACTCGCGAGTGTTGGGCATAGTGACAGACGCAAAAGGATCAATGGATCCTATTCCAACATGATCGAGAACCAACAGTTGATTAGCCGTGCAGTGACAGCACATTTGGACCATTTTCACTTAGAGGACGGACGGTAGCCATTGACAATGGTGATCCCCCAATATACAGCTTGCTAGGGAAAGGAGTATAAATGATTGAATGAAAGCAGTAGGAAAGAAGAGATCCAGAAGGAACGAAGCATCTCCATACACTTATCTGAAATTCTCACCAATGAATTACATAAGTATCTCTATCCTATTTAATATTTTATTTATATTTAAACTATCAAAATCCCATAACCATTTGAATCTGCCTGACTGAGATTTACAAGATAACCATAGCTTGCTTCAAGCCGACAATCTCCGTGGGATCGACCCTTACTCACGTAAGGTTTATTACTTGGACGACCCAGTGCACTTGCTGGTTAGTTGTGTGAAGTTGTGAAAAGAGAATTGAGATTATGATTGTGCGTGCCAAGTTTTTGGCGCCATTGAGATCACAATTTCGTGCACCACTACTCCATCTTGGGCGTTGAACGCCCCTTCTTTCCTCCTTGTCTGGCATTCAACGCTAGCAAGGGATGTACTCCTGGGTGTTCTTCTTCCATATCTAAATGTCTCTGTCTCTGTTCTGACTGCTGCACATGATCACGAACTCTAAAAAGAAACAATTTTGAAAATAAACTAATATTAGGTAAATAAACTTAAAGAAAAAAAAATAGGAAAACTCTAGTTATGGTTGGGTTGCCTCCCAACAAGAGTTTCTTTAACGTCACTAGCTTGACGGTTAGCTTCCTTACGTAGATGGATAGGGGCTCAGAATGTCACCCCTTACAGTGAATTTTTTCCCTGTGCTCTCATGGATGAGCTCCACGTGTTCCAGAGACAGGACCTTGTTCATAGTGTGCAGAATCACTGGGCTGTTTGTGAAGACAACTCTCATGCCAGGTGAGAGGGCTTCAGTGGGAATTTTCTTATCCTTCCAGCCCTTAGGTACCTTTTAGTACCCTTATCCTCAGTGCTTGTGGATGGTTTCATGACACCAAACTTAGAGTTGGTGTCTGGGGGCTCTGTATAACTCTGTACTGAGAGAGAGTGTTGGAACACTAAGTGTTGTACAGTTGTCTCTCCCTTAGGGAAGGATTTAGGATTGGGCATCTTAAATAAGATGTGATCCTCCCATAATTGCAGGACTAGCTCCCCTTTTGCCACATCAATTATGGCATTGGCTGCAGCCAGGAAAGGTCTTTCAAGGATGATGGATTCATCCTCGTCCTCTCCAGTATCTAAGATTATAAAATCTGCAGGGATGTAGAGGTTTTCAACCTTTACCAATACATCCTCTACCAGGCCATATGCCCTTTTCAATGACTTATCTACCATCTCTAATGAGATCTTGGCAGCTTGCACCTCAAAGATTCCCAGCCTCTCCATTACAGAGAGATGCATGAGGTTTATGCTTGATCCTAGGTCACATAAAGCCTTCTTAAAAGTAATAGTCCCTATGGTACAGGGAATTAGGAAGCATCCGAGATTCGACAGCTTCTGAAGTAGTTTTTGCTGAACCAAGGCATTGAGTTCCTTGGTGAGCACTAGAGGTTCTTCTCCAATGTCTCTGTTTCAAATAATTTGGCATTCAGCTTCATTAGAATTCCTAGGTACCGAGCAATTTGCTCTTTCCTAGTATCTTCTTCCTCATCAGAGGAGGAGTATTCTTCAGATTCTATAATCTTTAACCAGGCATTCAAGGGAACCTCTATGGTCTCCTCATGAGCCTTGGTCTCATTCAGTTCTTTAACAAGGGGACCCTTAGTGGGTGTTGAATGCCCAACTACTCTTATTATGGCGTTCAACGCCAGGAGTTGTCCCTTTTTGGGCGTTGAACGCTTAGTCTCTACTCCATTACTGGAATTCAACGCCTCCAACTGCTCCTCTTTGGACGTTGAACGCCCAGCTTCTCCTCTTCAGTTTCGGCCTCAACTTCTATAGTGATGGCCTTGTACTCTTCTCTTGGATTTACTTCAGTGTTACTAGGAAGAGTATTAGGAGGGGTCTCAGGGATTCTTATACTCAGCTGACCAATCTATACCTCCAGATTCCTAATGGAGGATCTTGTTTCAGTGATGAAACTATGAGTGGTCTGAAAGAGATTGGAGACTATAGCGGCTAAGTCAAAGAAGCTCTTCCTAGGAGTCTCCATTTGCTGCTGAGAAGATGGAAATGGTTTATTAAGAAACCTATTCTTGTTTCTTCCACCTTAATTATTATTGAAGCCTTGTTGAGGCTTCTGTTGATCCTTCCAAGAAAGGTTGGGATGATTTCTCCATGTTGGATTGTAGGTATTGCCATAGGACTCATTATTGGGATTTCCTTAGGAGATTCCCAAATAGTTAACCTCATCCATCATGGGTTGATTTGGATCATATGCATCTCCTTCATAGGAGGCTTCTTGAGTGCTGTCAACTGCAACTTGTGATCCAGTCAGATGCTGAGAGATCATGTTGATCTGTTGGGTCAGTATCTTATTTTGAGCCAATATGACATTCAGAGTATCATCTCCAGGACTCCTATCTTTTGAGCTACCCCAGTGTTCACAAGGCTTCTCTCAGAAGTGTACATGAATTGGTTGTTAGCAACCATGTCAATGAGTTCATGTGCCTCTTCAGGCATTTTCTTCAAGTGAAGTGAACCACCAGCAGAGTGGTCTAATGCCATCTTGGACATCTCAGAAAGACCATCATAGAAGATATCTAAGATGGTCCAGTCTGAAATCATGTTAGGAGCGCACTTTCTGATTAATTGCTTGTACCTCTCCCAGACTTCATAAAGGGATTCACCCTCTTTCTGCCTAAAGGTCTGAACTTCCACCCTGAGCTTGCTCAACTTTTGAGGTGGAAAGAACTTGGTCAAAAATGCATTAACCACCTTTTTCCAAGAGTCTAGGCTTTTATTAGGCTGAGAATTCAGCCATAACCTAGCCTTGTCCCTTACAGCAAAGGGGAAAAGCATAAGCTTGTAGATTTCAGGATCCACTCCATTAGTCTTGATAGTATCACAAATCTGCAAGAAATCAGAGATGAATCTATTGGGATCTTCCTGTGAAAGTCCATGAAACTGGCAGTTTTGTTGACTAAAGTGACCAGTTGAGGCTTCAACTCAAAGTTATTTGCACCAATGGCAGGTATAGAGATGCTTCTTCCATAGAAGTCAGAAGTGGGTGCAGTAAAGTCACCTAGGACCTTCCTTGTGTCTCCTCTACCATTAGGATTGGCTACCATGTCTGTAATTTTAGCTTCTTGTTCAAAAAGCACTGTGAGGTTTCCTTCGGAGTGCTATGCTCTTACTTGTTGTAAACGCCTCTTTAGAGTCCTCTCAGGTTCAAGGTCAAGATCAAAGAGATGTTCTGTATCTCTGTTCCTGCTCATGATCAAGAAGGAAGAATGCAAGAAGAAAAGAATTCTCTATGTCAGAGTATAGAGGTCCTTTCAGAGAGTTAGAAGAGAAGAGAAGAAAAGAAAGATATGTTTTAGGTTAAAGGAGTTTTCGAAAATTAATAGAGAGGGAGGGGGAGATATTTTCAAAAATAGAAAGGAAAAGAGAGATAAAGTTTTCTAAAAAGAAGAAAGAGAAATTAGTTAGGAGGTTTTGAAAAGGAATAAAGAGAAAGGAAATAGAAAGAGAATAAAATAAAACAAGTAACTAACTAATAAACAAGAATTGAAAATAAAAGATTCGATTTTGAATTTTTAATTTCAAAAGAAAGTAAAGATTTGGAATTAAAAAGTTTTAAATTTAAAAAGAAGATAAGATAAGAAGGACTTACAGTAAGAAGATATGATAAAGATTTGAAAAAGATTTGCAAAAGATAAGATTTGAAATTTGATTTTTGAAAAAGATTTAATTTTAAAAATTAAATTTTAAATTTTAAATTTTAAAATTGAATTTTTAAAATTTGAATTTAAAGTAAGATAAGATAGGATTTTTGAAATTTAAATAAAGATAAAAGAAAATATTTGAAAAAGAAATGAAAATATAAGAATGGAAATTCAAAATTTAAACTTTACTAAC